>NC_133422.1:61052083-61355000 GCF_049350105.2 Macaca mulatta
GAGTTTTTTAATCATTGCAGTTAAAGATCCTTGACTTCTCAGGTAACATGATAACAACATGAGTCTAGAACTAAGCCAATTATTACCAACTAAATAAACCAATTATCTAATAATGACTGACATTTAAAATAATTATTGTCCAATGGAATGTTATACATTTATATTATGAAAATAGAAAAAAACAGTTATTTGTAATTGTTTAAATATGATTTTATATAGAGAGAATCTTTAAATATCTTCTCATGGAAATATACCTAATTTTGATTTAATTCCCTTGCCAAGCTTAAGAAATAATATGTCATTTATTTATCTATCATTCTAACTACATATCTATGTATCTGTCTATTGCTAAATAAATACACACACACACACACACAAATACACACACGCCATCCAGAAAGTACTCATGATGAAGTAAAATATAAAACCATGGTAAAATTTTATATTCAAACATGTTTTTGCTTTATCTCTGCATAAATCCAATAAAGATTTGATTTTTCTTTATTTGAAATATTTTCATATATATCTCTTCCGAAGTAGCAAAGGAAATCATTCCAAAGAGGCTTAAGAAATATAGAGACCAGAAACTGCATTTTAACATGCATATTTCTTATAATATTCACTAAAAATATTTTGAACTTCCTTATTTTTTATAAGAACACAATTTAATTGTGATTTATAAGTAACTGTCATAAGGATAGTCTATGGTAAGTTCCTCAATAGCTTCTTACCATCTAAAATCAATACATGCACACATTTCCTCTTAATAAAATCCAAAACTCATTCTGGTTTAGAAAGTAAAGTAAATCGGACCCAAAAAGCGATCTATGGTTATGGCCTAATTTGCTATTACTCTGAATATGTGCAGACTCCACTTAAGGGAAACAAATATTAATACACACATGTACTTCATTCATGTTTGAAAGATGATAATCAAACCTTAAGAAAAGGTTTCTGAATTTATGATTTATGGAAATTACTAGTACCTATGTGTGTTCATTATCAAGGATAATAAATAGTCTTGAAGGATAAAATCACAAACACTTTTCTAGTGATGATAAATAAAATATTTTATGAGCTGAGAATTTTTTTATGAGTCATTTTATCATTTGTAGCTCGAAAATTGACTTAATTTTCTATGCTGTTTATTGGAAGTACTTAACGTTAAAATGGCTCCACTAATGTAGAAATTGCATCCTTTTTTGAGTGGGAAATTGTTTAGAAATTTAATTTTCTGGTGGGGCGTGGTGGCTCATGCCTGTATTCCCAGCACTTTGGGAGGCTGAGGCGGGAGGATCACGAGGTCAGGAGATCGAGAGCATCCTGGGTAATACGGTGAAACCCTGTCTCTACTAAAAATACAAAAAACTACCCTGCTGTGGTGGCGGGCGCCTGTGGTTCCAGCTACTCGGGAGACTGAGGGGACAGAATGGCATAAATCCAGAAGGTGGAGCTTGCAGTGAGCCAAGGTCGCGCCACCGCACTCCAGCCTGGGCAACAGAGTGAGACTCCGTCTCAAAAAAAAAAAAAAAAGAAATTTAATTTTTAATTTTCTATTTTTGTCTGTTACATTTTTTTTAGACAAGGAAATAAGGTAAAGTGACTTGTCTATATAGGTTTCAATGAGAGAACAAAACTAAAAACTACAATCTCTGATTTCCAATATAAAGGTATTAGTACTGCTCATTCATCTCTTCACGTAAATAATTATTGAGTACCAATTATATGCTAGACACTATTCTAGCTGCTAATACTACAATGGTCAACAAGACAAATATTATATTCCACAACTTCCTAAATAAGATCATATTCTAAAAAGTAGAATTTCATTAAGCTCCTCGCCATCAGTCCTGACGACTGTTTTGACTAGCACCTGTGTCACCTTTTCATAATGTCATTCTCTTCTAAATTTTGCAAACTATGCAGACTTAGGCAAGGTCAGTGCGTGAATGGGATACTTTCATTGTATTAATCAGCAGAAATCTAGGTAGGAAAAAAAGGCGAGGGGACTGTATCTGAGTTTATGCCAAAAAAAACCTGCAAAAAAATCTGTTTCCAGCCATAAATTAACATTCACTACCAATTTGTGAACATAACAAATAAAAGGAATATAAAAATATCAAAGACTGCTAGAGTAATTCTGGACTCAAAAACAGAATACATGTGAATTTTGCATGTCTTAATGAGCAATTTTTTTTCATCCAGGTAGTTACAAAAGTATTAACAACCTCAAATAATGAAATAATGATTGATGAAATCAAAAGTAGCAAATTTTTATGAGGAACATATACACATGACATGTTATGAACTTACAATAAAGATTTATTTACTGAATGAAGATGAGTTAACCGGAATTGACGTAGGAAATCTAAACGGGACAGAGGAGAAATGAAATATTATTGTCCATCCTTCAGTGTGATTTCTCACGGGAAAAGTCCCCTGTCTCCTCTACAATAACTTTTAAGAACCCTGCCCTGTTTTAGAAGTTCCAAAGTGAAACATGATAACATTCCACTAGCTGTCAGCCTTTCCTCCTTTCCTCTTTGAATTTTTACATTTTGGAATATTTGGAGACAAATGGGAAGGTTCAGTTTGTGTTTGAGAAAAATATGCAACAACTTCACTGATCCTATTTGATAAACGTGAAGGTGTCAGCAATTTTAAAAATAATTTTTTGATTCCTAGTGTTATGCATGTTATATAAAGTAGAAATTGGGCGCAGATGATAACTGGCCATTTGAAGTCAAGCAGTGTTTTCAGAGGAAGTGGAGGAGTTTGTCTGCACTATACTTACTGCTCTTTTCACCAGTTTGCTGTCTGCTGCTAAGCAACTGCTTCGTTTGAGGATAGAGCTGTCAGCTTTTGTTCTAACTTACTACTCAACTGCATGCTTAGTTGTGGAGACTTGTTTTCATGTGTGTGGAAAACTCACATGGACTTAAACTTGGCCTGTTTGATTTGTAAATGTCTTTTTGTGAAATGAGTTCCTCAAACTAAGGATCTGCATTTTGTCTGGGATTTGTAAAGTGCATCAAATATCTCTTAGGACTCCCTGTGGTAGAGGACTCATATTAATGTCATATGGTGATAAGTAGTATACTGTAATTTGATATTTATTTCTTATGATTTCAGTTAAGTAGCATTTTATCATGTGAAAAAACAATTGGTAGATTTAAGAAACTTGAGAGAAAAATATACTGTGTACTCCTTTTGGGTGCAGTCTTGGTGCTTCAATTTAAACATTTGAAACCAACATAAAACAAAACAAAACAAAACAAACTCTCCTCTACATCTTTTTCCCCTGTGGGATATTAGAGAGAAAAAAAAAAAAAAAAGAAAAAAAGGTTCTGAATCAACTTCCCTTTATGGTTTGGGGACATCGCCGTACCCTTATAAGCCTCCTCAGGGGTTCAAAGCAAACAGAGAGGATTAAAAATTGTCCGCATTGTTGTTGATTTGCTTCTTACATTCTTATTTATTAGTTCCTGCTATCAGAAACGTCCTCAACCTATTTCTCATTGCCCAGTAGGAATGCGGTACTTTATCTGAGCATACAAAATATAAAATGACTACATTAAACAGGAGCAGCTGTTCCTGAATCTGCAAGCAGAATTTTGCATCTATAAATGATATGTACAGAAATATGGAGGAAAAAACCCAGCAAGCATCCTTTCCAATTTAGTTTTATAGAAAAAACAAATCCAACTGACAAAGTAAGTTACCCCTACCATATTTACAAAATCAGCATGCGTGATGGTTGTAGCAATTTAATTATAAATTACATTAAATTATCACTATTATTAGGTAAATATATAGATGTCAGAGATACAACATATGGTCTTAGAAAAAGGAGGCTTTACTTTGGATAACAATGTATCACTACAAAGTGTGGGATAAACCTCTTGTCAACGTTTATGACAAAAATGGAATCTGATTCAGTGTCTACTATTCAAGAATTTGTCTCAGTTCCCTGTAGCAGATTTTACAAAAGAAGTAATGGGAATCCCCCTAGCATTCCCCTTGTTAATAATTCTCTATACAAAATAAGACTTGTAAAACCAAAGTAGGCCACGTTTTCAAAGTAAGTTGCAACTTTTAGGACATAGCCCCAATTTCATACAATAATTAACCTCAGACTATGGCCACTTGACTGGGAAAAAAGTTTAAACAGGCACAAATCCACGCAAAGACACACACACACACACACACACACTCACACACACATCTAAACATGCTTTAAACTTTCCTCATGTATTACAGAAAAAGGAAAAGATTGTAATTACCTAGTAAGAATGAAAACTAGTAATTCAAGCCTTTAAAGGACAGATAATGTTATTCCAAGTTAGAGAATGAAACACAAATAGAGAGGTTGAAGAAGTGATCTCTGAAGAAAGTCTCTGAGAAGTATTTTTTTTTAAATTTATTTATTATTATTATACTTTAAGTTGTAGGGTACATGTGCATAACGTGCAGGTTTGTTACATATGTATACTTGTGCCATGGTGGTGTGCTGCACTCTGAGAAGTATTATTACTGCACAATAAGGTTGTTTAAAAAATGCTCATGAAGGATTTTTAATTTGCACCTATAATGTAGCATAATCTGTTTCAACTGATCTTATATCACACAATTCAGTTTTATTTCATTTATTTAACTTTTGGATTTTTTGGTTTTGTTTTGTTTTTTTCTGGCGTCTCGCTCTGTCTCCCAGGCTGGAGTGTAATGGCACAATCTTGGCTCACTACAACCTCCACCTCCTGGGTTCAAGCAATTCTCTGGCCTCAGCATCCTGAGTAGCTGGGATCACAGGCACTTTCCATTGCGTCCAGCTAATTTTTGTATTTTTAAAAGAGATGGGGTTTCACCATGTTGGCCAGGCTGGTCTCTAACTCCTGACCTCAAAAATAGTGAAGGAGTAAGAAGCTCTTTGCAATAGTCCTAGATATATATAGCACTGGATATATAATGGATATATAGCACTGACAGATCATGGATTATGATTAAGTCTGAGCCATCAGTCACATCTTTTCCAGCAAAAAAAGAAAAACGTCAATGGGAATGATGTGTTCCTGTAGCATAGCTTTCTAGTCTATGATTCAAGGAGACAGCCATATAACTATTAATTAGCATAGGATTCACAAGAACAAGCAGTCACATTAAAGAACTTGATCCTCTTCAGTAGGTTAATGAGAGGATTAATTTGTATGGAGAAAGTGCATGGTCGTGCATAGTCTACAAAATGTAGGTAAAGATCCTAATTACACTGCAGGGTATGGAAATATGTGCATGCAAGAACAGAACATGACAATGACACTATTGACAAATTACCACATTCTCTCCTCCAGACTCTACGAAAAGCATGACATGTATTTGAGAAATGTTTTCCAGAATGGAGGACAGAGGGGAACCAATAGATTTGGAAAGGACTGTCTCTAGCCATATAAAGGACACAAAAAAGCATCCTTTGAATTTCATCTTAAATCTTAGACTTATTAATAAATGATATGAAGGGACAGATAGATGATGGATGGACAGAGAGATAAGGTAGTTAAATAAATAGAAATATCCATATGGATTGACTATCCAATGCAAAGCTGTGTCTGTAGTTAATTACCAAATAAAAAAAGAAAGTTATGAAAAATTCATTTATTTATTCTTAGTAATGGTATTGTGAAAAATGTTTGTATTGTGAAGTGCAAGCATATTCCAACTGGACTTCTTTTAATTTTCTCAAAGGGCGTCAATAAAAATGTTTGCAGTTGAAATATTTTGATTAGAAATGTACAATATTCAAGCACTATTTCTTTACTTCCAGTTATGTAAGTGAAGAACAAAATAAAGATACGTTTAGGATGTAGATAAAATGTATATATACATTTGTGAACACATGTATAGGTCTCTATATATTTATGTAACAAAACTGATGCACAAATACCAATACAAACGTACTATTTGTGTCTTAAAATGCAGACTTTATATTTTTAGACAGTAAAATTGTCAAACATATCTGAGATCTTTACTTATTAATGTTGAAAATAAAATCTAAACTTTATTAACTGAATCTCAAAAAGCCTAAATTAATGAAGATAAATTCTGATACATGTTATAGTCCAAAAAAGCCCTTTTCGGCTATGTTCGGTGCCAGGCAACATATAGCCTGACCAGGTAACAAAAAATTACTTGTTTAGAAATATTTCATTGAGTGTAGAATTTATCATATGCAATTGTGGTTATAAGATGAGAAAAACACATCCCGAATTAACAGAAATCTTATAAAGTATCTATTCTATTCTTTGTTAGGTACTTAATGATTAATATGTTATGGCAGTAATACCACTAGATTCTTTAAAGTTTTCAAATTTGTAGTTTTGAATTGTTTTGAGACCTTGCATATTATAGGACACAGCCTCAAGGGGTCAACACTTTGCCTTTCATGACCTGATTTTATTTTATTTTTTTGAAACAGCTAAAATACATTAGTAGTAGTGAACAGTACTTTTTAAAAAAGAAATTATAAAGTAAAAATGGCACATTTTCTTCAGTAGCTTAACAATTATATTTGAGGACCTTTACAAAAGTGGAATTCCAAAATATTTTGAGAAATCACAATATTAAGTGTAGCTATGAATGAGGACAAATTTGAAGGACAGCACTCATTTACATGCATAATTTCTGTTCTTTAAATAAAGATCAGTCTCAATTTTATTCTCAACTTACATGCAGAAATGTTCTTTTTGGATTATAAATTTAGTAATAATAGTAAAGGCAGTATGGTATGAGATAATGTGATGAATAGTGGACTTCATAAGTGGTTTTGAATCATAGAAATCTGAGAAAAAGCTTATGAAACAAGTTTTCTACATACATATTGAAAGGTAACAGATATGGAAATAATATCAAGATATTTTGGGAAGTTTTAATAAGCATTAATCAGTAGATGGAAAAACACGGACGTCTTGATAAGCTGGAGGAAAATATGTTTTAAGCCTCTCTCGCTTTGAAAAATGTAGTATGTAACTACTACTCTACTCTGCTAGAATCAGTGTCCTTACAATGATCTTAAGGAAACAGAAACTAACCCAGTTGGAATAAACATGAATAAGATTTTATATCTCTTTTCTGCTGGGGAGAAGAGTCTTTGCTCTGAACAGTCGAGGTAGCTGGACTTCATTTTTTTTTAACCCACCTATTATTTCAGACAGCCACTGTGACTTTGAGTCTGATATTTGAAACAAAAATCACTCCTACATTTCAGCTATAACTGCTACTCGCCCTATGGATTTTCAGTTAGTCTGTCCTTTGAAAACATTACCGAGTCACCTATCTCAGTTATTTGTGTACTAGGGATAATTTGTTTCCTCTGGATACAAATATTAAATTCAAACATATGTCAAGAACTTCTATATGTCAAAAGGTTCTGTAACTTTAGGTAGCTTCTGTAAAATACTGAATTGTACCAAAAAATGTAGTTACTTTAGAAGCCATGACATTCTCAAGCATTATGTTCTAAATGTGGATAGAGCAATCTAGAAGGTAAACATCCTAAAATAGTAGCAATATGTTTTTTGAAGATAAAAATATAAACACTAGTAAGTTCTCTTGACTCTAAGATCTAAACAATGTACACAGAATTGCCTTCTCATTTTTGTCTAGGGCAGAGAGGGAAAGATAGTTTCAAAATAAAGTGTGTGCAAAATTTCCCACACCTGGGGGATCTTACTGTCTAATACATTTGGCCTATACGTTAAAATTCAAGAACAATAAAACAGCCTGCAATTAGAAAAAAACATTATTTTTTCAAAAATTTATACATAGGCTCACAAATAACAGAAATACATTATTGTATGTATATAATGTTAAAGATGATGAACAAATTGCTAGTCTGATATAACTTTTTCAGTGAAATTATTATAGTCAACGGTTGCTTAAAAATGTGTATTGAAACAAAATGGAGGAGAAATAAAAACAAATAAAAGAAAAATTTTATTATCTAGGTTTTAAAAAAAAAACCCGTAAAACACAATGAGTTAACACTAACATAACCTATAGATTGTATTAATAAAAATGCATCAATACTGGTTCATCATATGTAATAGATGTCACACTCATGCAAAATGTTAATCGTAGGGAAAACTGTGTTCAATAAGACAGTGTATATAAGAATTCTTTGTACTTTCGGCACGATTTTTCTGTCAGCCTAAAACTGCCCTAAAAATAGTCTTAAAAAAAAGATTAGAAAGAGAAAGTAGACAAACTTTTGTAGTAAAAATAAGAGACTTTGGGCAATCTTCAAATAATTTAAATGATAGCACTGTTCTATATTATGTTGAAACTTATTTCTATTGAGCCTGTGTGCATGAGAGCATGTATGTGTGTTAGTGATATAGATAATTATGTATCATCATTCTTATATTTAGCCCTGAATGAGCCATTTTACATCAGTCATCAAGGCTCTATATTCATATAATTACATGTATTTCAAAAAAAGTACTTCTGCTTCCACAAATTTGTAATTGCGGTCCTCAATAGTCCTTGGCTTCTATTTTTTAATTTTTCAAACAGTATAGACTTTAAAGTTTCTACATTAAATAGACATTTAAAAATATTTTATAATGATTTAAAGAAATATTTATTATCCAAGAGACATATTTCAGAGAGTTAACTTCATGAAGATGAAATGAAATGCTCCTCATATCAGAAAATAATTCTGATCTAGTTCATGTCCTGGTCTGACAGATGGAAGAAGACAGATGATGGCACTTTGAGAATTAAGAAATCACCTTTCCTGGAATACATCATAGAGCTGTCTGTAGAAGGCATCTTATCTGAGGCTTCACCAGCTGATAAAGCACACAGAGAATGCAGTTCAGACATCTTGTTTTATCACTGACTTTTCATAGGTACAAAAATCTAGAAGAGTTTCATCAGACTTGCAGTTTGGGTGATAACCAATCAAACACAGCAGTTCAGCAATATTAGTTACTAAGAAACTCTGATAGAAAAAAGTTATTTTAGTGCAAGAGTATGATCTTATGACCCCTTCCTCCTCCCCATCACCCCATATATATAATCACCCATAATGTTTGTAGGGCAAAACTGTTAGAAGAAAAAAGTACAATCACAGTGTTTCTGGTAAAAGAAGAAGTTGAAAATGAATGATTTGAGATATAAATATATTTTAGCAACATTGTTTTAAAACTTCCAATCTATTCTCCTTACTAATTTCATTACTATTTTCCAAAATTCATGCAACAGACATTCATATTTAAAAAATAGAGTACAAGAGAAAGTAGCTAAATTATGAGTCCTTACAAAACTGATATTTTTAAAACTAAAACATACAAAGAATTTGAAAACATGGAAAATGCCTGCTAAAATAGAAGGATATAAGATATACTTGTAAATGTGGAGAACCATATTCTAGGATAGAAAAGTTTAAGAACAGTTGAGACTCCCTACAGCTTTTTAGTCAGCTATTCAACAAAAACTGTTGATCACCTACTTCTATCAGAGACCCTGTTAGATACTGAAATTTTTGTCAATCAAGAATGGTATAGTCCCTCCATTCATAATGTTTATAAAGTAGTAAATGAAATAGACTAGAACTAGTAACTACAAATGAAACAGGTATTATGAAGAAGAAATTCAGGGTACAATAGAAATAAGTAATAGAAAGATCCAATCTATACAGGGAAGGCTTCCAATAAGGGATATAGCAGGACATGAAGGGCCACTTGGCTTACACTGAGAGGCTACAATTCATAGTCCCACTAGCTTATAATTCTATGCAAAACAATGAAATAATAATTCTACAAAAGCAGCCTCTTGTCAGCTTTGTTTGCATTCCTGTGTGGAACACAAACTCTGTATACCTGAAATAAAACTAATAAGAAAGATTCTAGATGTTACTGAAACGTTTCCCAAAGCTCCCAAAGTTCTCTTGATTTTTACTCTGTCCACCTAAATACATTAACATCAACATAGATGTAGTGATGTTTACCTTTTCAGGATTGAATTATTAAGTTGCAATAATGCTGGGTGCTTAATAATTCTATCCTGTTATACTCTCTATTGTTCCTTTCAAGATTTCTTAGGATAGCTGAGATTTTCACTGTATTTTCTGAAATTATCATCAAAATCATACATTAAGAAAATTATGACCAGCTATAGCTAGAAATAGAAATTTCTAAAAGGCAGGGACCATGTCTTATTTGAATTGATATATCTCGCACTTCACATCATGCTTAGCACATGACAGGCACTTGAAATACGTGTTGAATGAAAATATACAACCATGTACATAATCAAAAACTATTTTTTCCTTAATGACAGTGAAATGAAATAACTGACTTGACTTCTTTTTTTAAACATGAAAAACATGTTACTTATCAGCTCAGAAAAAAATACTGAAAAGATGGAGCAAGATGGCTGAATAGAAGCCTTCATCAATCATATTCTACACAGAACACCAAATTGAATAACTATCCACACAAAAAAGCACCTTCATAAAAACCAAAAGTCAAATGAATGATCACAATACCTGGTTTTAACTTTATATCATTGAAAGAGGCATTGAAGAGGGGTAGAAAAGAAAGTCTTGAATTGCCAACACCACCCCTCTTCCATGCCCCAGCAGTGACCTTGTGGTGCGGAGACAGAATCTGTACACTTAAGGGAGGGAGAGCGCAGTGATCGTGAGACTTTGCATTGGAACTCGGTGCTGCCCTGTCACAGTGGAAAGCAACACTGGGCAGGACTCAGCCAGTGCCCATGGAGAGAACATTTAGACCAGCCCTAGCCAGAGGAGAATCACCCATCTCAGTGGTCAGGAGTGAGTTCCAGTAAGCTTTGCCACCAAGACCTAAAGTGCTCTGGAGTGCTAAATAAACTTCAAAGGCAGTCTAGGGCACAAGGACTGCAAATTCTGATGCTATTCTGGGCTTAAAGCCAGTGGACTTGGGGAGCATGTGACTTAGTGAGACACCAGGGGAGACTTCCTCCTTTATTTGAGGTGAGAAGAGGGAAGAGTAAAGAGGACTTTGTCTTGCAACTTGCTTACAAGCTCAACCATAGTAGGATAGATCACCAGGCAGAGTCTTGAGGCCCCCAATCCAGGCCCTAGCTCCCAGAGGACATTTCTAGATACTCCCTGGGCCAAAAGGAAAACTGCTGCCTTGAAGGGAAGGACCTATTCCTGGCAAGATTAATCACCTGCTGACTAAAGAGCCCTTGGGTCCTGAAAAATCAGCAGCGGTAGCCAGGTAGTACTTGCCATAGCCCTTGTGTGAAACTCAGAGATGTGATGGCTTCAGCTGTGACCCAGAACGTTCCCAGCTGTGGTGGTTATGGGAGAGAAAAATCTTTCTGCTTGAGAAGGTGAGAGAGAAGAGTAAAGGGGGCTTTGTCTTGCAGCTTAGGTACCACCTCAACCACAGGAGGATAAAACATCAAGTGGGTTCTTGAATTCTCTGATTTCAGGCATTGGCTGTTAGATAGCATTTCTCTACCTGCCCTGGGCTGGAGAGGAGCCCATTGCCTTGAAGGGAGTGTCCCATACCCAAGACTATTCACCAGAAGCTGACTGAAGAGACTCTGGGTCTTGAGTGAACATCAGTGGTAGGCAGGCAGTACTAGCTGTGGGCCTGGCAAAGTGATGGCGGGGGGAAGAAATTCAACTGCTTGTGCAAAGAAGAAGGAACAGTGGGAAAAACTTGTCTTTTGGCTTGGGTGCCAGCTCAACCACAGTAAAATAGTGCACCAGATAGATTCCTAAGGTTTCCAATTCCAGGCTCTGGCTTCCAGACAGCATCCCTGAATCTGCCTGGAGCCAGGATAAATTCACCGCTCTGAAGAGAAGGACACAACCTAGTTGGCTTTGCCACCTGCTGACTGTACAGTGCTAGGGCCTTGGTCAGACATAGGTGGTACCCAAGCAGTGGTTACCGTAGACTAAGGGTGAGACCCAGTGCTGTGCTGGCTTCAGGTCTGAACGAGCACAGTCACAGTGGTGGGGTGGCCACAGGAGTGCTTGAGTCACCCCTCCTCCAGCTCCAGGTAGCTCAGCACAGAGAGAGAGACTCCATTTGTTCAGGAGAAAGTAAGGGAACAGAACAAGATTTTCTGCCTGGTAATCCAGAGAATTCTTCTGGGCTTTACCCAAGACCACCAAGGTGGTACCTTCAAAAGTCAGCAAGAGTCACAGTGTTATTGACATTGGGGTGCCCCCTAATACAGATACAGCTGCAATGATCAAAAACTTAGGTCACAACACCCAAGTCCCTTTGAATACCTGGAAACCCTTTCCAACAAGGATGGATATAACAAAACAAAAGCCCAGACTGTGAAGACTACAATAAATACCCAACTTTTCAATGCCCAGACACCAACAAACATTCACAAGTATCAAGAGCATCCAAGAAAATCTGACCTCACCAAAAAAAAATCAAGAAGGCATCAGGGATCAATCCTGGAGAGATAGAGATATTTGACCTTCAAGACAGAGATTCAAAATAGCTATTTTTAGGAAAGTCAATGAAATTCAAAATGACACAGAGAAGAAACTCAGAATCCTACCAGACATATTTAACAGAAAGTCTGAAAAAATTTTAACAAACCAAGCAGAATGCTAGACATACTAAAGAATTTGTCAGAGTCTGTTAACTGTAGAATTGATCAAGCAGAAGAATTAGTGAGCGTGAAGACAGGCTACTTAAAACTACACTGTCAGAAGAGACAAAAAAAGAATGAATAAAAAAGATTGAAGTCTTCCTACAAGATCTAGAAAATGGCCTAAAAAGGGCACATCTAAGATTGATTGGTCTTAAAGAGGAGGTAGGGGTGGGGGGAGAAGATTATTCAAAGGTATAATTACTGTAAACTTCCCTAACATAGAGAACATATCAAAATTCAAGTACAATAGGTTATATCAGAACACCAATCAGATTTAACTCAAATAAGACTACTTCAAGACATTTAATAATCAAATTATCAAAGGCCAAGGATAAAGAAAGGGTCTAAAAGCAGCAAGAGCAAATAAATATATGATACAATGGAGCTCCAAAACGTCTGGCAGCAGACTCTTCAGTGGAAACCCTATGGGCCAGGAGAGAGTGGCATGACATATTTGAAGTGAAAAAGAAAAAGAAAGAAAACCTTTTATCTTAGAATAGTATATCAAACAAAATATCTTTCAAACATGAAGGACAAATAAAGAGTTTCCCAGAAAAACAAAAGTTAAGGGATTTCGTCAACACCAGACTTGCCCTAAAATAAATGCTAAAGCGAATTCTTCAGTCAGAAAGAAAATGGTGTTAATGAACAATAAGAAATCATCTGAAGGTACAACTCACTGGTAATAGTAAGTAAACAGAAAAACACAGAATTTTATAACACTGTTTTTGTGGTGTTTAAACTACTCATTTCCTGAGTAGAAAGACTAGAAGATGCATTGATCAAAAATAATAACTAACTTCAAATTCACATTTCACCACATCAATGGTACAAAAAGATATAAATAGAAACAACAAAAAGGTAAAAAGCAGGGGGGCAAAGTTAAAGTTCAGAGTCTTTATTAGTTTCCTCTTCACTCACTTGTTTGTTTGCTTAGGCAATCCGTGTTAGTTATCATTATTTTACAATAATGCATTATAAGATATTATTTAGAAGCCTCATAGTAACCTCAAATTAAAACACACACACACACACACAACAGATACAAAAAAAATAAAAAGCCAGGAATTCAAACACACCACCATATAAAATCACCTTCAGTAAAAGGAAGACAGGAAGAAAAGAAAGAAGAGTAGGCCACAAAACAACCAGAATACAACAAACGGTAGGAGTAAATCTTTACTTACCAATAACATTGACTATAAATGAACTAAACTGTCCAATTAAAAGAAATAGAGTAGCTGAATGAAAAAATAAGAGCCAATGATCTGTTGCCTGCAATAAACACACTTTACCTATAAAGACACACCTAGCCTGAAAATAAAGGGATAGGAAAAGACATTCCATGCAAATGGAAACCAAAAGAGAACAGAGTAGCAATATTTATAACAAACAAAATAGATTTCAAGAAGAAAACTCTAAAAGAGATACAGAAGGCCATTATATAATGATAAAGGGGTCAATTCAGCAAGAATATATAACAATTGTAAATTTATATGTACTTAGCAATGGAGCACCCAGATTTATAAAACAAATGTTATTATAACTAAAGAAAGAGATAGACCTCAATACAATAATAGCTCTTATTATATATATAATAGCACCCCACTTTCAACGTTAAAAAGATCAACCACACAGAAAATCAACGAAGAGCAAAGGGATGTTGTCTTGCAAAGTCCCCTTTACAGTGGACTTAATATTCCCTATAGACCAATTGGACTTAATGTACACTATAGACAATTGAATTTATTGTGCACTATAGAGCAAAAGGGCCTAATAGATATTATATAATATTTCATCCAACAGCTACAAAATACACATTGTTCTCCACAGCACATGAATCATTCTCAAGGGTAGACCATATGTCAGGCCACAAGACAAGTCTCGAAAGTTTAAAAAAATTGAAATTATATCAAGTATCTTCTCTGATCACAGTAGCATAAAACTAGAGATCAATAACATGAAGAATTTTGGAAACTATACAAATACATGAAAATTAAATAATACATGCCTGAATGACCAGAAGGTGAGTGAAGAAATTAAGAAGGAAATTTTTTAAGTTTTGAAACACATAATTATGGAAACACAACATACCAAAACGTATGGGATACAGCAAAAACAGCACTAAAAGTAAAGTTTATAGGTATAAGTGCCTACATCAAAAAAGCAGAGAAACTTCAAGTAAACAACCTAACAATGCATCTTAGAGAACTAGAAAAGAAAGACCAAAGCGAACCCAAGTTAGTAGAAGAAAAAAGTAATAATAAAGATCAAGGGAGAAATAAATGAAACAAAAAAAGTACAATTGATCAATGAAACAAAAAAAAGTTTTTTATAAATAAAATCCACAAACCTTTAGCCAGACCAAAAAGAAAAGAGAGAAGACCCAAATAAACAAATTAGAGATGAAAACAGAGACATTGCCACTGATACGGCAGAATCAAAGAACTAGAGGCTACAGGCAAATATGAGCAACTATGTGCCAATAAATTGGAATACCTATAGGAAATGAATAAATTCCCAGACACATACAACCTACAAAGATTGAACTATGAAGAAATCCAAAACCTGAACATACCAATAACAAGTAATGAGATCAAAGCTGTAATAAAGTAATAAAAAGCATGCCAGCAAACTAAAGCCTAAGACCCAATGATTTCACCGTTAGATTTTACTAAACATTTATTTAAAGAACTAATACCAATCCTACTAAAACTATTCCAAAAAATAGATGAGGAAGGAATGCTCCCAAACTCATTCGACAAGGCCCGTTTTACACTGATACCAAAACCTGACAAAAACACATTAAAAACAGAAAAATATAAACCAATATCCCTGATGAACATTGATGCAAATATCCTCAACAAAATTCTAGCAAATCAAGTTCAACAACACATTAAAGGTAACTCATTATGATCCTGTGTGATTTATCTTAGGGATGTAATAATGGTTCAATATATGCAAATTTCTCAATGTGATACATCATCTCAAGAGAATGAAGAGCAAAACCGTATGATCCTTTCAGCTGGTGCTGAAAAAGCTTTTGATAAAGTTCAATACCCTTTATGATAAAAACACTCAAAAAACTGGGTAGAGAAATAACATACCTCAATACAATAAAACCATATATGACAGACCCAGAGCTAGTATCATACTGAATGGAGAAAACTGAAAACCTTTCCTGTAAGATTTGGAAGAAGGATGCCCATCTTCATCACTGTTATTCAACATATTTCTGGAAATCCTAGCTAGAACAATTACACAAGAGAAAGAAATAAAGGGAATCCACACTGGAAAAGAAGAAGCCAGTTATCCCTGTTTGCAGATAAAGAACCTAAAGACTCAATCAAAACATGATTAGAACTGATAAACAAATTCAGTAAAGCTACAGGATACAAAATTGACATATAGAAATCAGTAGCATTTATTTATGCCAACAGCGAACAATCTGAAAAAGAAATCAAGAAAATAATCCCATTTACGATAGTCACACATAAAATAAAATACCTAGGATTTAACTTAACCAAAGAATTGAAAGATATCTTCAATGAAAATTGTAAAACATTGATAAAAGAAATTAAAGAGGACACACAAAAAAGGAAAGGTATCTATGTTCATGAATTGGAAGAATCAATATTGTTAAAATGTGCATATTACCTAAAGTAATATACAGAGTCAGTTCAATCTGTAAACAAAAAAATGCAATGATATTCTTCACAAATTACTATTTTTAAAAAGTCCTAAAATTTATATGGAACCACAAATTACCCAAAACAATCCTGACCAAAAACAACCAAACTGGAGGAATCACATTATCTGACTTCAAATTGTACTACAAATCTATAGAATCCAAAATAGCATGGTATTGGCATGAAAAAGACGTATTTACCAATGGAACAGAATAGAGAACAAATGGAGAAGCAAAATAGAGACACAAATCCGTACATCCACAGTTAACTCATTTTTGACAAAGGTATCAAGAACATACATTGAGGGAAAGGATAGTGTCTTCAATAAAAGATGCCATGAAAACTGCATATCCACATGCAGACGAATGAAACTAGATTTCTATCTCTTGCCATATACAAACATCAAATAAAATGGATTAAAGACTTAAATCTAAGACCCCAAACCATGAAACTATTAAAGAAAACACTGGGGAAACTCTCCTGGACAGTGGTATGGGCAAAGATTTCTTAATAATACCCTATAAGTACAGACAATCAAAGCAAAATAGACAAATGAGATCACATCAAGTTAAAAAGCTTCTTCACAGCAAAGGAATGTCTGTTGTCTAACAAAGTGAAGAGACAGTCCACTGAATGAGAGAAAATATTGGCAAACTATCCATCTGACAAGGTACTAATAACCAGACTACATAAGGAGCTCAAATAAGTCAATAGGAAAAAAAAAACCCTATTAATCTGATTGTAAAATGATCAAAAGATCTGAATAGACATTTCTCAAAAGAAGACATACATATGGCAAACAGGTAAATGAAAAGGTGCTCAACATCATTGATCATCAGAGAAATGTACATCAAAACTACAATGAGATATCATCTCACCCCAGTTAAAATGGCATTTTTCCAAAAGACAGGTTATAACAAATGCTGGCGAGGTTGTGGAGAGTAGGGAAGCCTGGTACACTGTTGGTGGGAATGTAAATTAGTACAATCACTATGGAGAACAGTTTGGAGGTCCCTCAAAAAAAGTAAAAATAGAGCTACCGTATGATCCAGCCATCCCTCTGTGAGGTATATACCCAAAAGAAATAAAATCAGTATGTCAAAGAGATAGCTGCACTCCCATGTTTATTGCAGCACTATTCACAATTGCTAGGATCCAGGATCAACCTTAAGTGTCCATCAGCACACAAATAGATAAAGAAAATGTGGTCCATATACACAATGGAGTATTATGCAGATAAAAAAGAATGAGATCCCATCACTTGCAACAACATGGATGGAACTGGAGGTTATTATGTTAAGTTGAAATAAGCCAGGCACAGAAAGACAAACTTCAAATGTTCTCACTTATCTGTGGGAGCTAAAAATCAAAACAACAGAACTCATGGAGATAGAGAGTAGAAGAATGGTTACCAGGGACTGGGAAGGGTAGTGGTGGAGTTGGAGACATGGGAATGGTTACTGGGTACAAAAATATAGTTAGAAAGAATGAATATAATCTAGTATTTCATAGCACAACAGGGCAATTACAGTCAATAATAATTTATTGTATATTTTAGAATTACTGTAAGAGTATAATTGGGTCATTTGCAACACAAATAAAGGATAAACACTTGAGTTGAGGCATACCTATTTATCCTGATGTGATTATTATGCATTGTATACCTGTATCAAAATTTTATGTACCCTATAACTATGTACACCTACTACATACCCACAAAAATTAAAAAATACTGAAAATTCATTTGAGTTGACATATAGAAAAAAAGACAGATATGCTTGGTTTTTTTTTTGTTTTTTGTTTTTTGCTTGTTTGTTTGTTTTGAGACAGTCTTTCACTATCACCCAAGCTGGAATGCAGTGGCATGACGACCTCAGTTCACTGCAGCCTTTGACCTCCTGAGCTCAAGCAATCCTCCCACCTTAGCTTCCCAAGTAGTTGGGACTATAGGGGTATGCCACTATGCCCAGGTAATTTTTTTTTTTTTTTTTTTTTTTTTTTGGTAGAGACTGGGTTTTGCCATGTTGCCTGGGCTGGTCCCTAACTCCTGAGCTCAAGCAATCCACCCACCTTGGCCTACTAAAGTGCTAGGATTATAGGGGTGAGCCACCACACTCTGCGGCATTTAAAAAAAAATTAAAAAATGATTCCGTGTAAGTGTTGATTGTCTCAAAGGATTTTTCCTGAAGGCCTTTCAACAAGTTGCATTTCTGTTCAGAATGTCTTCTTTTCTGGGAACTACAGAAGAAAAAAAAAATGGAAAAGAAAATAAAGAATCACAGCCTGAATTTCAACAATGAAAAACAGTAGTTAAGAGTGAGTGAGTACTGTGTGACAAGTGGTAAAACTCTCTTTCTGATCATGGGGAAAATAAAATAAGGCCCAAAAGATCTGTGCAGAATGAGGACTAGAAAGGAGGAAAGTGCTTTCCAACATTGTTTTATTCTCACATGAGGAAAATATTTAAATATTGAGAATTTTATTGTTTAAAAAACTTCTTAACGTTAAAGACTATTCAATACAATGAAATGCTGAAATAAGGCAATTTGGGCTAGAATATTTTTCCATGTAATCTTTTTAATATAAAGTCAATCCTTTAAAATATTTAGTTTAAATATATTTTTTAAATTATAATGTATGAATTTAATGTAATCTGACTGTAAAATGATTTATCAAGGGAATATATAGTTACAAAATGTGTTAAGACAAATAAGGCTCAGCAATATTAAAATCCTAAAAATTATCATTGTACAAGTTATTTCTTAAGCTTTTTGTCGATGAATAATTTGTTGCTATGGTAATTTGTAGGTACATTTTGACACAGCAAGAATGATGTCTTTTGCTTAAATCAAAAAACATCCTAAAATGTATTTACTCCTAATTGTGTTTAATTTCATATTACAGTGACTAATCAGACTGAATGTCTTTATTTTCTGCTGTTTTAACTACAAGAAATGATCTCTTCTGTTTTTATCCTATTATAAGGATTGTTACAAAAATGGAAAACAATTAACACAGGGTTTAATGCCTGAATGCTATAGAGCTGAAGTAATTGCACTCAAGGTCTGCTAACTTTTTAATCAGGCATTTGGTTGCAAGCTGCTCGCAATTGATTCTGAGAGAACTAACACTATCTGAAGAAGAAAGCAGGTGTGCCAGGAAAGCAGGCATGTTGGCAAAACAAATGAAATATTTTAAAAGGAAAAGAAAAAAAAAAAAAAAAACAAAGCGAAGTGCTTGTCAGCAGGCCATTTTCTTGCTGAGCCTGTTACTGAACAAAGCCAGTATGTGCACAAGCACTGTGGTGGAAGCCCCACTGACCTACTACAGCTTTCAAAGTGGCGCACTAAAGCTTAGCATCGAGGAGCCCTGTCCATCCCAATGTTAGTGAATTGAGTTAATTAACAGAGAAGGTTTGCAATTTCCATATTCAGTAGAGTTAAGACGCCATCAGAGGTTTCTGGAATTACATTCTAATTAGAAAAGTTTCCTTTTCTTCTCATTCAGGTTACTCTTTGAAAACAAATTTGTTCTCTCATAAAGGAAAAAAAAAAAATCTGCAGTTTTCCTCTGAAAGCTAATTATTTCCTTTCTTTTTCTTTCTTTAATAAGTGTCATTCTCCAGCTGTGAAACTGATGTTTTCTAGGCATGTTGCACACATTTAAAGGTACACATGTTGCTCAAGAGCACTGGGGGGATGGGGGTGGGGACCGTTTAAAATGTCCTCTTCTGTAGTTTCTTGAAAAAGGAGCCGCTAAGAGTTAATGCTCCTGTGAAAGTGCCTCATATTCACTAGAGAATATTCTGACAAGTAGGGGGATATTTATAAAATTCCAAGTTTGAATTTTTTTTTTTTTTTTTATGATATGAGTTAGGTACACTGTTGATCTCTCTTTATACAGAAAGAGGAAACCAAAGGAAAGATTTGGGTATTTACCTGGTGAATTCCAAGATGCTTGCTATTTCTTTCTTAAATCCCCAGAAGGAAATGAGAGCATTTGAACTTTTAAAAAGGAGTATAAAGCAGAAATAGCTCTTGCAGCAGAAGAGCAAGTCAGAGCAAGAGGAACAAGGAAAAGAAAACAACAGAAATGAGCTTCCTCAGACAAAAGCCTATGTACATTTTAATTACACCGATTTGCCTAGGCCACCAGGCAATCTGTTAGAATTCATTAGTGTGGCTCAGGGTCCAGAATAAGTTATATAGAAATCAGTGGATATAAGATGTTATAACCAACTACATGAGTTTCTACTCCAGTTCCAGACACGTTACGGAAGTCTCAGCTCCTATGTGTGGCATCACTTTAGCCTCCAGGAAGCTATCTCTTAGTCTCTCCTACTGTAAATATTTCTCCCTGAGTCACCACAGCATCTGTTGTTTCTAGGTGAAGGGTTAATACAAATAAAAGGGAGGTGCCTGGCATCTGGCCACCTACACACAAAGTCACTTAATCATATGGGAGTCTCTTCATTGCTATGATCTCAAGCATTTCAGGAAGAATGCCAAATGGAGAACAAAGAGACAGGCAGGCAAAGAGCTCCTTGGTGGCCTGGATTACGTCACAAGCATAGTTTTTGCCAGATTAACATCTATGCTTTTTCTGACTCCGAATGTGACTTTAAACAAAAATTCTCATTCTCTGTGCAGTATTTTACAGCAATTGGAAATCCAGTATTGAAGCAATTCTTTGGAATCCAGCAGATCTGAATGATGGGTGTCAGTGTATGCATATATGTGAATTATCTTCTAAGAACTCATGGAAATAGATGTCATAATATCTCCTCCTGCCAATGGAGCAGGGAACAACATCCTACACTCCTGGGCATATTTGTGGGTGTAAAGCATCACCACTTACAAGGATTACCTATCTATTATGATGTGCATTATTAGCCTAAGGCTTACTCTTTCAGAGCCTGAACATCAAAGAAATCTATAGTCCAGTCGGCCCTCTGTGTTCCAGGGTTCTGCATCCTCAGACTCAACAGGCTGCAGGTTCAAAATTCACGAAATAAAAATGCTTTTTAAAAAACGGCATTAAAGAGAAAAATACAGTGTAACAACTATTTACATAGCATTTACATTTTATTGGATATAGGAAATCTAGAGATGATTTTTAAAATATGGGAGGATGTGCCTAGGTTATATTCAAGAACAATGCCATTTTCTACCAGGCACTAAAACATCTGAAGATTTTGGTATCTTCTGCAGTCCTGAAACTAATCCCCCCATTGTATTAGTAAAACCTTGCTTTTGTTAGATTTTTGTTGTTTGAATTTTTTGTGTTGAGTGGAAATAATGAATATAATAATCAGAAACACTATTACTTTGAGATATGTTAAATTTGTAAGTAGTTCTTATATCTCTTCTAATGTCTCAAGCTGAAATAAAAACACATTTATTTTAGATTAAGAGGTACCTTTAGCTTTTAAAGATTATTTATGTTTCTGTTCCAGGCTATTGCTCAAACTATAGAATAAACAATTCTTAAGGGTAATGTTTAGTCGTGATCATTTATTGGTTAATTTACTTTTTATTTTTATGTACTTCCTCAACACTTTCATGAATGTATATACATATAGCAATCAATTTTATCTTTTGTCTATCGCATTAACATGAGTTATCTTCAAATTTAAAATGCCAAAATCATTATATTTTACAAACACAATTTTAAACACTCATTTGTTTATTCACAAGGTTTTCTTAAACATGTATCCATACATTCTAGGTTGAGGACATGCTACATAATCAATGTGCTAAGTAAGTATGATGTTGTAATTTTATTGTTAGTATTATTTTCTTAATGGTATATAAAATGATGGTACTTTGTACTTTGCAATCTATGGCTTTTCCTATCGTTGAAATACTGTGTTGATATCCAAGAGGAGGAAAAGATCAGAATGAACATTTTTAAAGCATTTATTGTTTTCTGGTGACTACATTAGGAGTTTTACATTTTCTATCATATTCATCAAATTATGACTTAAGAATTGGTGTCTTCTTTTTGCAAAGGATAAAGTAGACTTCAAGGCATATAAAAACTAGCCTACTCTAAGTCATATTTTTTTTAACTGCAATTATCAGGATCAAATCCCTTTCTTATTTGCATGTACTTTCTCCATTTGCAAAAAACAAAACAACAAAACACAACAACAAAAAGCAAAGCCTAAATTATCACAGATGATGAGAAAATTAACCAAAATTAAATAAATAATAATAATAACAAAAATATATTAAATGGCCAATGCAATGGAAAAATCAAGTACTCTTCCACTAGCTTATAAGCACCATATAGACAAGGTCATGTTTGTTTCACTGTCAAATATATAAATGTATCCCTAGCCTTAGAACAGTGCTCAATAAGTATTGACTAAATCATAGAATTTGTCTCAAAGGCTTATTTTGTGCATGCACTAGTCATCCAAAAAGAGGTAAAACACCATTAGATGCATCAGACTTGATAATAAGTCTCACTACATTTTACATCCTTGGGGAGGACCACTGCTCCGAGTCAGAATGACTTATGGAAAAACAACTGCTAAAATAGACCTTGGAACATTTGAAACCAGATACAGTTTAATGTGGTTTATTCCTCCATTTAGGTTATGTTTGTGTGTGTTTGTGTGTGTGTGTGTGTGGTGTGTGTTTGGTAGAACAAGCAAAGAAGAGGTTTGCTTAGTCTTTACAGGTTTTAATTTTCTTCTCCAGTTTTGCGGCACATGAATCCTGCTGTATCTTCCCTGAAAGACGTTTTAAACATTTTTTTGTTCTGTTACTGCTTCTGCCAGCTCAGCCTCCTTCCCCAATCTCTTAATTCTCTATACCTTCTGTTCTCAACTTAACTCCATCAAAATGTGGTGTGACTTTTGTCACAAAGGTGAGCTGATTTGGGGTGTGCGCCTGTACATGTGTGTTTTAGTTTATTTTTAGCTAGGACTAGTACAAGTACAAGTGGCCAAAATGAGTGAAGTATAACAAGTAACAGCAGAGTCAAGGATGACACCATTTAAGGTGCCATTGCTTTGAATGGCACTGAAATAAGCTTATTAACTGCTGGTGAATTCTAAGCTACACTACCTGAAAGTGGTAAGGATTTAAGTCTTTCCAATATTTGGAGTTAAACAAATGCCTAAAATCTTTCTCTTTTTCTCTCCAGCTTTTCTCTGAGTTGAAAGTGATAACACACCACCACACAGTCAAGTGAATCATAACCTGCTGGGGCTTGAGGTATGGAAGATGAACACCTGAGCAAAAGGTGTCTTCCAGCCTGGTGAAATGTCCGTGGAAATGTGAGGCCATTTATGTTTTACTAAATGCCTCAGCAACAGCTCTCATTCACCTGCAGAAGCAAGAGCTGTTCTGACTACTCACAGTATATGGTGTTGAGGTCTTTATTTCTTCACCATTTTTTCCTGTGAGTTTCCTTTTATGTCATCATTGACCTTATAATGAATCACTGCACTCTCTGAGTAAAAAGACTGCAGTAGATAAGGTCCCCTGAGAATATGAAGGAAGAGGTAGGTTCAGCAACTGCTCACTGACTTACCCACCTGATTATAGTGACCAGTCTACTCATATATCTGATTTCAAATGCTCAATACAATGTTAATAATCTTATTAAAACTTATTTGCAGTAAAAATCGAACTTCTTTGGTTGATGTTTTTTCTTTAGTTTTAAAATTCTAAGAGGAGCAGTAGTTTTAAGGTTGCACAATACAGATATTTTAGTGATACTTCTGGAAATCCATCTAGCAACTTGGTATTTACAATATACTATTAGTAGTACATTATAAATAACTGAAATCTAAAACATAATTCATAAGGAGTATAGAAAGAAAATAGAAGGGAGGATATCGGTTTAAATATCATAATTTAACAATTTGATATTTGGAAACAAAATTGTTAAAATAATCAATCTCATTTTAATTTCTTTTTATATTTTATTTTCTTTTTAAGAATTTTGATTTGGTGACATGCTGGTCTAGTAACAGCCATAATTATGCTGCCATTTCCTGTGTCCTTTATTAACTTAAGAATTTTAAGATGAAGAACCTTATTTCTTACAGAAAGTTAGCTGAGTATTTTCCTTTCCCTTTCTGGGACTGAAGAATTGAGATAACTCAGAAACCTGACACTTTGATATGAGTTCTAGTGCTAGGAGGATGAGTGTCCTTCACTTTGATCTTGGCTAACTTTAAGTGACACTTCTCATTACCCCTCACTAGCTCTTCCCCAAAGCATCCTGCCTTTTCACAAGCTGTGAATGAGAACTCTGACTGGCATCACCAATATTGTTTGCTGAGTAATAGTTTGTTTTCAATGTGCAGCTTCAGGATCATTTACTAATTAAAATTGCTTTACCACTGAGAGGCCCCCTGAGGTATGCCCTTGTTTATCTGGATTAGACCATGAAATCATAGACCATAATTTTCTGCTAATCCAAATGAAAAGTTGGAAATAATAAATTGATAAAATTCACACAATTTTATCGGCATCAAATAAACACAAACACAGATATCCACAAAGCTTAAATGTGGAGCAATGGAACTATATGACTAACTTTTAAATATGCTACTAATAAAGGGGGAAAAGTGCACTTTAAAGAAACTGCATTTTCTAGTTAATTTGTATTTATAATCTAAAAGTTCTGGAGGTATTTATAATATCATAGCCTTTGGGCCTTAATTAACACATCCACGCTTTACGAAATCATCACTCAAGTAAACCAATAAAATAACTTAGGCTGACTTTCCTAGGTTAATATTGTGACATCCTCAGGTTCTCAGTGTTACATTTGTTTAAAGCTGTGACATGATGAAAAATTATCGTTTGTGAGTACGTGTGTGTGTGTGTGTGTGTGTGTGTGTTAGGAAGTGGGGATAAGAAAGCCTCAATAACTTTGATTGCTTCAGTGTAGCTAGCAACATTGAAATAAACTATCAAGTATATCAAAGATGAGAACCTAAAGAATGTCACGTAAGGCCAGGCATGGTGGCTTACCCCTGTATTTCTGGTACTTTGGGAGGCCGAGGCGGGCGGATCACCTGAGGTCAGGAGTTCGAGACCAGCCTGACCAACATGGAGGAATCCTGTCTCTACTAAAAATACAAAATTAGCCGGCCGCGGTGGCGTGGTGGCGCATGCCTGTAATCCCAGCTACTTGGGAGACTGAGGCAGGAGAATTGCTTGAACGTGGGAGGCAGAGGTTGCTGTGAGCTGAGATTGTGCCATTGCATTCCAGCCTGGGCAACAAGAGTGAAACTCCATCTCAAAAAAAAAAAAAAAAAAAAAAAAAAAGTCACATAAATGATTCAAAATCATTAAGGAAAATAAGACTTAAATATCAAACAAATAAACAATTCTACTGATTTACAAGAATTGTCCAAGACATTGAATATCCAGTATCCAACATAAGGACTAGCATGGAGCAAACTGTCATACATGTTTGAGGAGTTATGTGGGGAAAGAATGGATGGGCGAATGAAGAAACAGTGGGTGACATAAGGAGTTGGTGGTGTAGGGCTCTGGTCTGTTTTATTCATAGTTAATAATGCCCGTTCAAGGGCAAATAAGAGAAGACAAGAAAGTAAGGCCTAAATATTTCAATTTTAAAACATGGCATGTTATAAGATAATTAGTAAGTAAAACTGTAAGAAAGTGAATGAGTAGATAAGACATATTATTTTTGAATTGAAACACTTCTATCATAGATTTCTAGTGGCATGTATTATTTTCTATAACTATGCAATATCAAGAGTTCCCTTATAGATTTAAAAAGAAGTAACAGTGTATATATGATTCTAAATGACACAACTCAATTGTTTTATTTCTTTTTCCTAGTTAGCAGTATGGAAAAACAATCTGTCTATGAGAATCTTAACACTACAGCCTAAATGATGTGAAGAGAGATGAACAAAAATACAAGTAAATTGTCATGTTCCTGTTTAGGTTGTGGACTTAATGATATTGGCTTATGATATTTCACAAGTGTTTTTGGGAAGATTTCTCATTTATTCTATTTATGAGATTGATATCCTGGATACTTAATATAAAAAATGTATATTTATCGAAAGCAAAATAAAATAAGTCCTTTTCACCATTAATATTTATCCTGTAGCTTAAATGCAGCAGGATTCTTCCAAATATCAGAGCAAAAAAATCTGGGCAGAACCTGACAGCATAAGAGAAAAATGCAGCTGAATTAGCACTTTCTGAGAAGGCCTTAGGGACTAGACATATATTATCTTTGGAGTCAATGACAAAAAGAGATTTGAAAAATAAACGTGAGCATGAGGGTTTTCATGACTATGCAATAAATATATGTTGTAACATAGAAAAGTGACCTATGTTCTAAAATATTGCTAATTATATCTTCAAACAGATGGATGTCTATGTGTGTTTATCTGTATATACCTTGACACTAATGACCTGTAAATTACTACTGTATCTCCTGACACATGAACTAGATGCATGGAGAGATTCTCAATATAAAAATTAGTTAGGTTTACTTTATAAAAATCTAAATATCCTAAGTCTCTTTCAAATATAAGATTCACTCAGATTTACTCTGTAATTCATAATTTCCTCTTGTGAATTATAGATGTGTACATGCCTTGAAGCTTCCATGGAACCCTTTCCAGATAGAGCCTGATCTAAAAGGAGGCATATGTTAAATCTTCTAACACAAGGCCAGGCTCTCATCTTCCTCTGTACCCCACAGTGCTCATTCAAGTGAGGAGTCATCTTTGAAGGCAATTGGAGCTTCTTGCTTGGCTGAGCATCATGGAGCTTGGAGCAAGATAAAAAAGGAACTACAGACTTTCAACTAGAATTCTGCTAGCAGGACTCACTGAAACCAGTCAGGCGGACCACTGTGGGATAAGTTTCCTAGCCCTTTAGCCACATACAAAGTGTGATATATACTAATTGGCCTACAGTAATTTCCATCAAACAAATAAGAAAAGTATTTCCAATCATATCCAAGATTTATTTTATTGAAATTCTCTTCTGAAAAATTTGCCTGCTTACGTAATTATGCTATTTATAGTCTGCATAATTTTATCCGTCTTGGGATATGTACAAATAAGACATTCACTTTATTAGTTCTCCTTAAAATAGCTTATAGCAATGTCATCAGGTTAAGAGAGCATTAATAGCAGGAAAGCTGGAGGTTGAACATGGACACTCTTGTATCATAATCAGCAATTTTCACATCCCTTCCCAAACAGCAATGTCCTTTTTTTTTTTTTAACAATGATTCAAACACCTCACCCAATGCTACTAAATATGAGTAAGAATTAAGGAATTGTTCACATGATTCGGATACATAATCAGGTTTAGGAAGCACTGTAGTGGACAACAGTATGACTCCTAGAAACTTAGATGAATTCAAGAAAGAATTCATGTTTAAAGTTTATTTTCTAAAAAAAGAAAATGTGACTTATTTCTCCTTTAAACTATGATATACATTTTCCATGGACAATAAAATCCTTAAAGAGACAGGCATAGTTTAAACATTTTTAGCCTGTATGTGTCACTCTATGCACTATCTCCCCATCCATCATTTCCTCTATATTCTCTACTTTACCTTTTGTTTAGGCACTTATACTCTCCTACCTGGAATGTTTCTAAGGCTTCATCCCATCCCTTCATCCCATGCTACCCTACTTCCAGTCTTCCTTCACTGCAATTTAAAAAATAACCTTCCTAAGGCATGGATAAAACAGACCCTGTCCTGCCATTCCCTATATAATAAAATGCAGTCTGCTTACACAAACTTTGAAGGCCCTGGTGGAAAAACCTGGCTTAATAGTCAACACTGTTCTTCTATTAATTTGCTATACCCATAATATCCCTTTGCCAAAATAGAAGGCTAAGGACTTTCTTTCTTTTCTCTCTCTCTCTCTCTTTTTTTTTTTTTTTGGACAGAGTTCTGCTCTTGTCACCCAGGCTGGAGGGCAATGGTGAGACCTCAGCTCACTGCAACCTCCACCTCTCAAGTTCAAGTGATTTTCCTGCCTCAACCTCCTGAGTAGCTGGGTTGACAGGTGCCCGCCACCACATCCATATAATTTTTGTATTTTTAATAGAGAGAGGGTCTCATTATGTTGGCCAAGTTGGTCTCAGACTCCTGACTTTGGGTGATCCACCTGTCTTGACCTCCCAAAATGCTGGGATTACAGGTGTGAGCTACTGCGCCCGATCAGAAAGCTAAGGACTTTTCTAATGACATTCCATATTTAACCAATCCTATGCGTTTCCCTTATTGTTTCCTTACCCTATTTGGTAGACATATTTCCCAACTTTCTGCCCAAATCCTGGTAGTTCATTAAGGGTCATATCAAATTCTTCCTGGACAAGGAACACTTCCTTGATGCCTCCAATATACATTGTTTCTGTGACTTATTAACTTGCTTTGCTTTGTCTCTGTTGTTATTTTGTAATATACCTCTGGGGCACCTGATGTAGTCTGTTTTTTAATGTGGTCATCTTATGTCCTGTGCTGTCCTCTGCACATGCTTTCCAATTGTATGAGCTCAATATAATTTTTAAATTTAATTATTGAGTTTTTTTTAGACTAACATTTGCGTCCTTCACGGAAGAGTAAATACATGCTGGAAAGATTGGTTTACTTATGGTTTTGAGAGATACTAGATTAGGGTAGGAAATTATTCCCCACTAAGGGTAAATAATGAAATGATTTTCCAAAACCATCCACTAAAGAGGGACATAGAGAGGATTCAAATAGCCTCAAATAATCAAGCCAAAGATTTATCCTTCAGGCTCATTTTTGAGACCTTGGGTGAAACTCAGGAGGTTACAGCTGAATTAGAGGCCTGAAGCAAGTGCACAGGTACTGTTGCAAATGAATTCAAGGCCAAGAACTGAGCATGCCACTGTGTGTGAGTGCAGGAGCTGCGACCAGAAGCCAGGCTTAGTAAAAAACCAAGGACTGGTAGCCATGGCAACAGGGGCACATCCAGAAGTCAGAGCTGGAAAACAGAGCAGGTCAAACATGCAACGGGCTTTTGGCTGGAGTAGAGAGGTGACGCCAGAAGACCAGACTAAGTGGAGGCCCTGGGACACTCCATGGTGCACAGGCAGCAAGGGAAGTCCTGTTGTCCGGGCCAGATGGCATTCTGCTGGATGTCTGGTCGCGATTCCAGCTGGCTCAAGGTCCCATTTACTCCTCATGCCACAGATTCCTCTACCTGGCTTCTGATGTTCTATTTTTTTTCCCCTCCATATTTCGGATGTTCTCAAAGCAGCCTCATGAAGCTATTTTGCCAGAAGCTCTGTAAGGTGACCCTACTTATAGAAATGCCAGAGGTAAGTTAAAAGTTAGGTTTTTCTCTTTAAACTACCTAGAAGGAGACAATAAATGTTTCTGTACCCTAACAAAAGTCCAAGAATTTTGTTGCACTATCCTGGGCAATTCCAGAATAAGTTTCCAGAATAATTGTTCTACAATGTGTCAAAAATACTGTATAGTTATTAATACTGATTCAAAATAGGCTAAATAGACTGTTGTGAGAATCAGAGATTTTCACATTCCATTAATTCCTTCTTTATAATGGCTGACACTTCCTGATACTGCTTTGACTTGCTGTATTTGAGGTATGAGGTAAAAAGAGTTGAATATATGAAATATATTAACAGTTATATTTGTCTTACCAACTCTCTGAAGTAGGTTATTTCTATTACTCTCCTCCTCTTTTATATTTAAGAAAAATAAAACCTAGATACACTTGTGGACCAAATAAATGTGGAGTTAAGATATAAATAAGGAATCTGTAATGCCAGCCTTAGATCTGAAATAGAAATAATTTATTTAGGGACATCAAATTTTAGAACTTGTAGGGTCACTGTCAGCACATTTAATCTAAAAATATGAACAGAGTATGTTGAGAAAAGAAAGGGAGAGAAAAAAATCTGGTGAAATGGATCTAACAGTGGATAAAATATAGCTATTCCTGATAGTCCCTGGTTTGAGGATGGTGGAAAAAGAAAGCAAAGACAAGACTGGAAGGAGAGAGGGATGGAGAGAAAGGAAGTTGGTTGAGAATGTGTCATCCCTGTGAAAGCTCTTTGCAGTCACAGATGTGGTGGTTTATTATTTATGAGAGTCTCGTTATTTCTAAACATTTGGATATTTTATAAAACATCCATAGCAATGGAAATATAAATATGCTGAAATAAAATTCTACAGAATGGATGTTTACACGATCTTAAAATTTTATGTCCTTATTTTTTTCTCTCAGTGCCTTTTGAGAACCTATCGAAATCCCTCCAGCAAAATGCAAATGAGCACAGAAACCTGCAAGTACTGTACCTAGGTTCATGGACCTAGTGGAGCTGATGGGTCCTAGGTTAAGAACTCCAAATTTATCATGTTTTATAACTTAGTAGCTTTTATAACTCCTTTTTAATAATGAAATCATGGTAGGCTCTGTCTGCACATAAAAATGGGCATATTTGAACTTGATCTTTTTGCCATAGAGGACCACCACCATTTTACTCCCCTAAATACATAATTTATTCCTGACATCTAAAATACACATCTAGTATTATGCACAATATTGTGTTATATATTATTACACCTCGCTGATATAATTTGAAGGCAACCTATACTTAGCTTCGCAACTAAATCAATCTTAATAAGTATTTGTCTAAGTAATATTAACTAAGTATTGGGGAAAAAAGCCCTGCAAATGTGTTCATGAAGCATAGATTTAAATAACTGTAATTTAAGCTTGTTCTAAAGATTTATGACCAATAGCAAGTAAAAAGAATTGTGTATTTCTTTGTACATCTAATTTTACAGTGGAATAAACATAATGAATAAAATCCACTGAATGACTTGAAACAATAAGAGCTTCGGGAGCTTGCGAATTAAATTACTTATTTGTTTCTCTGTCTCTGTAGATTCTACAGTTTTAATTCCTAGTGGCCCAAACTGAGTAAGGCAGATTCATGTGATTATTTTTCTGTCTCTTCGTTTAGGACAGTTTGAAAAGGTGAGTGACAAGTATATAACCAAAATATTGGCAAACCTTTCTTATAAAGGCATGGCATTTTTAGTAGCATATATGATTTTTGTCAACAAAATTCATATTCAGTCACTTTTCTTCTGAGGGTTTTTCTAACCTTTCTTTGTCATTCATCTCTCCTACTCTGTAGGAGCCCAAATGCCACAAGATTGTATTTTGCTCATCAATGCCACAGCTTTGATGGCACCTAAAAACTGCTCTCCACTGAAGGACCCTGAAGCCTGAAATCCTGGTAATTCTTTCATTACTGTCCTCCAAACTTCATTCATAAGAGAATTCCCTCATTCTTCATTCATTCACTCAAAAACTAAGTAATCTAAATGTCCTCATTGTTTGTTTAAGCAATTCGTAGTAAGAAGTGAATTTCTTGGCGAAATATAGATGGTAATAATATGCAGTGGTGATGGAGAGAGCCCTCTAAAAATTTCCAGAGAATCTGGCTTTCATTAGTGAACATTTGGGGAGCAACTTATTATTGAAAATCATTCCTTCTCTGAAGAATCTCTCTCTTACTTCTTTGCAAAGATATATGTTGAGGGTTTAGTATGCATACGTCAGTTCATTATAATGCAGAGGTATTTGTATTGTTAGCCCTAATTATTTTTAAATCTAGAGTCTTTAACAGATTTGATTCTTTCATAGTAGTATCATGGTCTCAGGTTTATTTTTAATAATTTCTACTCCACTGCTTTAGAATAACTAATTTGATAGACATAGAATTTTCATCCTCTAGGAAAATATTTCACCTAAATATGAGATTTATTTAATCTCATGTTACATTTGGCTTTAAATTTGGCTTGACCTCATTGAATCTATTTTAATTGTTTTACATCTTCCTGTAAGCAAATGGAATGTCTACATGTGCCCTTGTGCATCTAAGGCTACATCATTAATTTTGATTCCAGCATTTCACTTAGAGAGAGAAAATTTAGTTCCTAATTGGTCTGAGACACAAAGAATAAAAATGTAAAGCTAACACTGCTTATCTCTTAATTTCTATCTCTCCATATCTATTTTTTTCTTTAAAAAATATCTCACAGTAACTTTTCAACCTCAGCAAACAAGTATGAAAACTCAGGTTGTTTTCACTCTGAAAATGAACCAGTTTCCAGCCATTGTGTTTTATGTCGGAATTGTCTAACTTAAATTGCGTGTCCTTGGGGCAGAGAACAGTCTTCTATCTTTTTGTTGTTGTTGTTTTAACAGAGCCAAGTATTCTGTCACTGTTCTACAAAACAATAAATAATGAAGTAAATTGAAGATGTATGAATTGTGCCAGCTTGACAGAAAATGGAGCCGATGTTCTTGGAGGTATTACAGCAGTATTTCCTAATGAGCAGCCAGAGCCTCTCTCTAGCATCTCAGAAAACCAAACAGGAATGCAGGATAAGAAAGTGGAAGTAAAGACAAAGGGAATATTTATTTGGGATTAACTTGTAGTTACTTGAGCTGATATACCTATACTAAAGGAACAAAGGAAATGATGGATCTTGTAACCATCAGGCTTATTGTATAAACATCATTCTCTTTCATTCCACGTTGGGAAAAACAAACCCTTTCTCCAAATTTTACTTTATATATAAAATGTGTTAATAAAACCAAATGTGTTTTAACAAATGTGTATTAATAAAAACTAGTGTATTTAATAAAACTAAAAATAGATGATAATATTTGTTCAAAAGTTCTTACTTGGTTTTTCTTGTAAACGAGGCATAAAGAGCTTTGTGTACTTCACATAAAGGTACCTCTAAGAGAGGACTTACTTGAATACCATATATAAACTAACTCTGATCCTCTAACTCCTCCCCCAAAAGTCACTCTTCCTCTATTCTGTGTTATTTTCCTTATCAAATTCACCACATCTGAAATTAGGCATTCAGTTTTTTTTAATTATATTATATTATGAGCATATACATTTCTGTGAGGGAAATGTCTCCGTATTGTTCCACTAGCACCTAATAGAATTCTGCAACATAATAGGTTTCAGTCAATATTTGCAGAAAAGTAAAAGACATGCAGCCTTAAAATAACCTAAGTTGTCTAAGTAATCAATACTTTGGTAACCCTAATAGCATGTCAGTAATATCACATCAATGAGATAGCCCTAATAGAAAATATGGCACAGAGTATTTAGTCAATATATGATGAAAGAAAAAAAGAATTGAGAATTGAGAATTGAGATAAAAGCTGTATGAACATCATCATCTTAATTATAAATTATGATCCTAAAATTTAAAGATGCATCTTTTGAAATACAGAAACTTCTGCAACTTGGTGGCATGCAGTTTTTAAAAAGTATGTATCTCTATGTATTTATATCTTACAGCAGATGATTGGTACTCAGTTAAATGAGAAGAGGAAGGGAAGTGTAAGGAAAGATGAAAATTGTAGAACACTAACTAAAACAGAAAAGCATATTCTACCTAATTTTGCCTGTTTTCACACATTCACAGGTACTGATTATATATCTGGAAAAATATATTTGTATGATGTCCATATGTTATGGATTGAATTGTGTTCCCCCAGTCCTAACCCCCATTATCTGTGAAATGTGAACTTAGTTGGAAATAGGGACTTCGAAGATGATGAAGTAAAGATGAGATCATTAGGGTAGACCCTTATCTAACATGACTGTGTTCATATGTGTGTGTGTGTGTGTGTGTGTGTATATATATATATATATATGAACAGAGCCAAGTATTCTGTCACTGTTCTACAAAACAATAAATAATGAAGTAAATTGAAGATGTGTGAATTGTGCTAGCTTGACAGAAAATGGAGCCAATGTATATGTATAAAGGGAAGTTGAGTAATATGGTTTGGCTGTGTGCTCACCCAAATCTCATTTTGATTTGTAGCTCCACATGCCATGGGAGGGACCTGGTGGGAGGTAATTGAATCATGGGGTGTGTTTTTCCCATTCTGTTCTCATGATAGTGAATAAGTCTCAAGAGATTTGATGGCTTTATAAAGAGCAGTTCCCCTGCACATGCTCTCTTGCCAGCTGCCATGTAAAATGTGACTTTGCTCCTCATTCACCTTCTGCCATGACAGTGAGGCTTTCCAGCCATGTGGAACTGTGAGTCCATTAAACCTCTTTTTCTTTATAAATTACCCAGTCTTGGGTATTTCTTAATAGCAGTATGAAAATGGAATCATACAGTAAATTGGTGCCAGTAGAGAGGGGCATTTCTATGAGGATACCTGAAATGTGGAAGCAGTGTTGGAACTGGGTGACAGGCAGAGGTTGGAACACTTTGGAAAGATCAGAAGAAGACAGGAAAATGTGGGAAAATTTGGAACTTCCTAGTGACTTGGAGGGCTCAGAAGAAAAGAAGATGTAGAAAAGTTTGGAACTTCCTAGAGACTTATTGAATGGCTTTGACCAAAATGCTGACAGTGACACAGATAATGAAGTCCAGGCTGAGGTGGTCTCAGATGGAGATGAGGAACTTCTTGGGAACTGGAATAAAGGTGACTCTTGCCCTGTTTTAGCAAAGAGACTGGTGGCTTTTCTGCCCCTGCCCTAGAAATCTGTGGAACTTTGAACTTGAGAGTTGATTTAGGGTATCTGGCAGAACAAATTTCTAAGTAGTAAAGCATTCAAGAGGTGACTTTGGTGCTCTTAAAAACATTCAGTTTTATGTATTCAAAAATACATGGAACTTTGGATTTGAACTTATGTTTAAAAGAGAAGCAGAGCATAAAAGTTTGGAAAATTTGCAGCCTGACAATGCAATAGAAAAGAAGAAAAAAAAAAAAACATTTTCTGAGCAGAAATTCAAGCTGGCTGCAGAAATTTACATACATAATGAGGATCCAAATGCTAGTCACCAAAACAATGGGGAAAATAATTCCAGAGCATGTCAGAGGTCTTCACAGCAGCCAAAGTGTCCCATCATAGGCCTGGAGGCCTGGGAGGAAAAAAGAACGGTTTCATGAGCTGGGTCCAAGGTCTTGTGCAGTCTTTGGACCTGGTGCCCTCTGTCCCAGCCATGGCTAAAAGAGGTCAACATACAGCTCAGGTTGTTGCTTTAGAGGGTGCAAGCCCCTAACTGTAAGGAAATTATTATCATAACTTGTTCTGTATTCTGGAATTATATAGCCTACAGACAAACATTCCATTTGTAGTTTTCTTGTTACGTATTGTAAAATTGAAATAAGAACTTTTCACTAAATGGGAGGTCCCTCAAAGCAAAGCTTACACGTGGCATTGGGCCTGTGGGTGCACAGAAATCAAAAATTGAGGTTTGGGAATCTCCATCTAGATTTCAGAGGATGCATGGAAATGCCTCGATGGCCAGGCAGAGGTGTACTATAGGGGAAGAGCCCTCATGGAGAACCTCTGCTAGGGCAGTGCAGGAGGGAAATGTGAGGTGGGAGCCCCCACACAGAGTCCCCACTGGGTCACTGTCTAATGGAGCGGTGAGAAGAGGGCCACAGTCCTCCAGACCCCAGAATGGTAGATACACTGAGAGCTTGCACCGTGTGCCTGGAAAAGCTGCACAGACTCAACATCAGCCTGCGAAAGCAGTTGGGAGGTGGGTTGTACTCTGCAAAGCCACAAGGCCAGAGCTGCTCAAGACCATGGGAACCCACCTCTTGCATCAGCATGACCTGGATGTGAGACATGCAGTCAAAGGAGATCATTTCGGAGCTTTTAGATTTGACTGCCCTGCTGGATTTTGGACTTGTCTGGGTCCTGTAACCCCTTCATTTTGGCCAATTTCTCCCATTTGGAAGAGGTGTATTTACCCATTGCCTGTATTCTTATTGTATCTAGGAAGTATTACTAACTTTCTTTGATTTTACAGGCTCATAGGTGGAAAGGACTTGCCTTGTCTCAAATGAGACTTTGAACTGTGGACTTTTGAGTTAATGCTGAAATGAGTTAAGACTTTGAGGGGCTGTTGGGAAGGCATGATTGCTTTTGAAGTGTAAGGACATGAGATTTGGAAGGGGTCAGGGTGAAATGATATGGTTCTGCTGTGTCTCCACCCAAATCTCATCTTGAATTGTAGCTCCCATAATCCCCACGTATCGTGAGAGGGACCTGGTGGAAGGTAATTGAATCATGGGGGTGGGTTTTCCCATGCTGTTCTTGTGACAGTAAATAAGTCTCATGAGAACTGATGGTTTTATAAAGGGCAGTGCCCCTGCACATGCTCTCTTGCTTGCTGCCATGTAAGACATGCCTTTGCTCCTCCATCGCTCCTCCTTCACCTTCTTCCATGATTGTGAGGCTTCCCCAGCCATGTGGAATTGAGAGTTGATTAACCCTCTTTTTCTTTATAAGTTACCCAGTCTTGGATATTTCTTCATAGCAGTATGAAAATGGACTAATACATTGGGACACAGAGACAGACACACAGAGATATGCACAGAAGGAAGATGATGTGAGTGCATAGAAAGAATGCTATCTACAAGCCAGGGAATGTCTGCGGCTATCAGAAGCTGGCACAGAGCCAGGGAACAGATTCTCCCTCAAAGACATCAGAAGGCAGAAACTCTGTGGACACATTGATTTCTGACGTGTAGCTCCAGAACTATGAAACAATACATTTTTGTTGTTTAAGATGCCCAAACTTCATACTTTGTTATGGTATTTCTGGCAAAGAAACATACGATTCGTTCTCAATTTCAAAGACTGAAATCACTACATAGGCCCAATATCTAGATATTGGCAAAATTAAGTGACTTATATTCCACAGCATTCTGTTAAATAATTAACATTATTTAATAACACTTAATTCAATTATCCAGTTAACTAATTATATGGTTGCAATCAATTTGTCTTCCTTGTATCATTCAATCTCTTGGTACAAAATTAGTTTATGATATCATTCTATTACCACCAACACATTTAGGAAATTATAATAGGGCCTAAAATTTGCAAATATTATTTTTAATTTTATCCACAGATCTTATAAAATTTAATATTAATACATTTATTCACATAAAGTGAGGAGTTAACATAATTTTTGAATCCCCTTCAAATATCAGATAACAGATTTTCCCACCATCAAACCAGATGTTTAGTAAAAATAATACAGATAATATAACATTATAAAACTCAATGGAGTTGATTTTATGAGTGATTTACCAATCTGTTCTTATATTCATAAGTGAATATTTTAAATAAACATTGTCTGATTAAAGTATGAAAGGTATTACCACTGTTATTTTGCTTTAAGCTTAAAAACACATTCTGTTTTGACTCTTCATAGTATAAACTGAAAAGAATAATTTGTATTGATAGCATTTATGCACATAGAAATAATTTCTACTTTATATTGTATTGTGTTAAAAAAATTGACTTTACATGAAAAACAAATAGGAGAATTTAAAACTACTGTAAATGACCTCTGTGATGAAACTATTATCTTAACTTGTGCTGTATTCTGGAATTACATAGCCTACAGAAAAACGTTCCATTTGTAGTTTTCTTTCTACATATCATGAAATTGAAATAAGAACTTTTCACTAAAAGGGAGGTCCATCAAAGCAATATAAATCCCATAAGAATCAGAACAAAGAGAAATATTTTTCTTATCTACTCTATGGCAATTATTGATATTTAAGTTTAACTCAATGATCTGTTAGAATAAATGCATGTCTTTAATGTAATTCAGTTTCATTTAATTAGTATTCATTTGATTTCTCTAGGATACTCTAAACATTACAGAACAAAACTCCATAAACAGGTTTCCTACTATGTATATATGAAAATCCAGATTGAGTTTAGATGTCAAAGTATGGTTAATTTATGCTTCTGATGGAATAAAGAAAACTACCATTAAATTACTTTTCTAGAAACATATCTGAGTATATTTCATTTTAAATCAGTCCTGATAATCTTTTAATTTAACTTGTTTCATGATTTGTGTTTTTATTTATGAGTCCAATCTTATGTTTGTGGAGTTTGCTTAGTCTTACTCGAAAACTAGATAGGGATTTGTGAGAATAAGAAATTTTAAATTTTGATGCCTCAGATTCCTTATCTGTAAAATACAGTGAAGATTTTAAGATAAAAGCCTATATTTGCATTTTGTAAATATTTTTGAGTTTCAATTCTCTAAGCTAAAGAACAAAGTCACTAAACACAAGTGACAAAGAGCTGTGTGTTCCTTTCAGAAGACAGTTTCTTGTGCTTTTGTCCATGGTTTGATTTTTATTCAAAAGAGTATTTTAATCGCAAATATCACTGTCATGCAATGTACAATAATATTAAATAAGCAAAATATATGCGTGTATGTCTGGCCCTCAAAGTTGCAAACTTAGTAGAGTCTGCATAAAATTGTGTTGATAATTGTTTTGTGAATTATTGCATGTTTCTGGTTGTAGACACTGCTGTCTCCTGCAAAGTAGAGTGGTCAAACATATTTCTTTTAGATCAGGGTCTACATTCAAGATTTAGATCCAGGATAAAATCTTCCATTCATGAATTGTGAGTAGTAACTCAGGTGTCAAAGGAATCAACATCTTAACCAAATTGAGCTTCAGGTGCCTTTTCCCTAAAACAATCATAATGATGTCTGCTCTGTAGGATGAGTAAGTAGTGTTAAAGCGTCTAGTACAGAATCACCAATAGGCACTTAGCCAATATTACTTTTCATCCTTAACCTGTCCTTCATCTTTCTTCAGAATGGTAAGAATTGGTGTCAGAATCCTTGGACTTTGTAGCTCTGTTGACAAGAAATCTTTCTCTTGTGTAAGTCAGTTAAGTACTCTGCCAGCTTTTTGTTTGCAGAAGTATGGCATTGTCTTCTTAGATCTCTTTCCCATAATTATTGTCTCTACTTTTATTATTCTGGCCTATATTCATGCATTACACAAAGTAATTTGAAACTGGCAGATTGTTAAATTTCTCCCCAACATCGTGTAACAACTTAGAACTGCATCTAGACAATTTTAACATCCGCAAATAAGTGCTGTTCTGTAACTCTGGATTTTGTTAAGGGGCATCTATCATTTGTCAGTCTCTGTGTTATTTATTTTACATATTTTGTATCAATCTTCACAGCATGAAGATTCACAAATTCAATAACTTTCATTTCATGTTGGTTACTGTGGCAGCTCCAAGTAAACTCTCACCTTAGCATTGCAACTTGAAAAATAGTGAAAAAGTATTTGCCTCATTTTAAAGTGACTTATTGAATAACCCATCTTCTACAAAAGAGATAATTGTAATTGTTATTACACTTCAAAGTAAATATCACAGGAATTTAGTAACAAAATTCTATTCCATGGAACTGAACTTATACATTACTTATTTTTAATCAGTATCAAAGAATTCTTTGAAAAACTGCAAAGATATTAGGAAAAGTTAAATACACCTAGCCAATAATACTGCCTGTAATTCTTACATGACTTAAGATATATGCTTTAAACTTGGAAAGTTGTAGAGAGGTTACAAATTTGCTTAATATCCATGACAGGATATCAGTGAAGTTGGAATTTTCACCTACTCCTGTTACCCCCCAAACATGTCTCTTTTCATGTATCATCATTTCTCTTTAAAAATAACTTACTCGGCCGGGCGCGGTGGCTCAAGCCTGTAATCCCAGCACTTTGGGAGGCCGAGGCAGGTGGATCACGAGGTCAGGAGATCGAGACTATCCTGGCTAACATGGTGAAACCCCGTCTCTACTAAAAATACAAAAAACTAGCCGGCGTGGTGGCGGGCGCCTGTAGTCTCAGCTACTCGGGAGGCTGAGGCCGGAGAATGGCGTGAACCCGGGAGGCGGAGCTTGCAGTGAGCCAAGATCACGCCACTGCACTCCAGCCTGGGAGACACAGCGAGACTCCGTCTCAAAAAAAAAAAATAAAAAATAAATAAATAAATAAATAAATAAATAAAAATAACTTACTGAAATTCAGGATTCATGAAACATAATTACTACCTATCAATCGACCAATTTTATATCCAACTAAGGGGAATACATTCAATTGTGTATCTAAATGTACACAAGAGGTTCTCATTCTATAACTGTTTGTCATGCATGTTTCAGAGTGCAGATCATGTGTCTCCTATTAGTCATAAACTACAGGACCTCAGATATAGAGAAGCATAATTTTCTGTAAAATATGTATTGCAATTAGCAAACACAAAATAATTTATGTTTGTTTCCCTTTATATTATGCAATTTTAAATATCTATTTACATGTCAATATTGACTCAGTTTCCAACTACTCAAAGTAAGTATGTGGATTAAAAGTTCTTTTAGATCAAACTGAAGAAGATACAGATAGTGATACAGGAATGTCATGAAGATTAATGGATTGACCATGGTTATAAAATCATTAAAGGGTGTGTAGCCATCAGAGTACCTGTCATCTTAACTTCTTTATGAAGCAATTTAGAAAACCATAAACACAAATGCTCAGACAGCAATTTTAAGATAATAGAATTTTTATAAATGCTATCTAATCAATGGGAAATTTCATTTTAGGTACTTTAAAATGAGAAGAAATGCATGTCTAGGTTAACTTATAAAAAGCCACTTGTCAACAATGTTTTTATTATTTTTTTAAAGTTATATAAATAAAACCTCTGCTCTTTCAACATCTAGGATAGTAAGTAAACTGGTTTAAAATGTATATAAAAACGTTTAAACGTTTTTTTGAAGTAAACAGGCAGCTGATATAGTTGGATATTTGTCCCCACCCAAATCTCATGTTTAATTTTAATTCCCCAGGGCTCAAGGTGGAGCCCATTGGGAGGTATTTAGATCATGGGAATGGATCCCTCATGGCTTGGAGTGTCTTTGTGATAGTGAGTTCATGCAAGATCTGATCATTTAAAAGTGTGTGGCACTTCCTTCTCTGTGCTCTCTCTCTGCCTGCCCCCCATATGCTCCTGCTTTCATCATGCGATGTGCCTCTTCTCCCCTCACCTTCTGCCTTAATTAAAAGTTCCCAGAGGCTTCACCAAAAGCCAAACAGATGCCAGCACCATGATTCCTCAAAAACCTACAGAATTGTGAGCCAATTCTACCTCTTCTCTTTATAAATTACCCAGTCTCAGATATTTCTTTATAGCAATACAAGAATGGCTTAATACAGAAGCACATACAATATTGAATAAATATTTTAAAGTATGTACTCGTTAATATTCTGCTTCAGTGATAGTTGGTTTCCCTTCAAAATACTTGCTTTGCACATAACTGCTTGTTATAAAAAACAAATTCAGCATTACTTAAAAATCAGCAAGAGTAATTTTCCTTTTTAAATTGTAATTCAACAATCATGAACAGAATCTTCTAAAGAGACATTGAAATATTATTGTAAGTTATTTCTAAAATTTTGAAAATTCACAATTATTTTATAAAGCTATGCTATAGTTCTCATTTTCCTTCCACCTATTCCTGATGTTACTGTTTAAACGTTGACCTTAGCTTTCTCTTGGTTTCCTTTATCTTTTCATTCTTTTCGTTAGTTTCATTTTGAAAGTTCATGGAAAATTGTAATAAATATTATAGTCAACAACTGTCATGGTAAATCATGTGATTTTAAGTGCGTATATAAATTAATGCAATTAATGAAATGAGTTTCAGAAACATATAGAAGTATAGAATTTAGATCTTATCTTCAATATTCTAAGACTGGAAAACTTCCAAATGTAGTACTAATTTAAAATGCATGAAGCAAAATTGAACAAAAAATTTTTGATGTATTATAGAACAGAGCCATTGAGATTCACAGGGTATATTATCTTGTAAAATACCTATTTTACAGAATTGGAAGCCAAGTTTCAGGGTGACTGAGTAAATAAATAATGGTTGATACTTACATAATAAATTTTGGGGGCCAGGCACTGTTCTAAACATGTCTTACATGCTTAATATACTTAAAAACCTATTGATGTGTAAAGCCAAATACCAAATAACAAGAAAAACTTGGCAAACTTGCTAAAAAATTCTGTTGAGATTGGCATAAGCAATTGTAGAAAAATCGAGAAATATTCAAAAAATCTCAAAGAATTCCCAGTTCAGACTTCTGAAAAAAGAAAACAAAACTAGAATTCACATTTAGTACACTCTTTTAGTTGTTCTTTTGCAAGAAAGAAGGGGCAGAGCTCTAGTGAACACTCAAAAGAAAACCTTGGCCTGGCATCAAAAGTTAGGTGACTGGATGCATATTACACACACATCCAAGGGAAAATAAAAATTCGAAAGCACATATGCATTATATTTAACCTACCCACCATTAATATTTGAATGAGTGCTTATATTATATAAATAATACATAATACACACCTATACACACCTGTTCAAACATTTTAAATTAATTGAGCTTTTTCAGTATTTTCTCAATCATTTAAACGCCTTTCTTGTCAAACTCTTGATCATACTGTACATACAATTATATTCTGAAAAAAAATTAATATTTAAAAAGGTTTAGCTATGGTCTTTTTATAATTCCTTATTAATTATTGACATTTACAAGATGATTATATCCTAATGGTCATTCTGTCATAAAACAAATACCTACATTATTGTAATATCACCTCAGTGGAACTAAAATCTTAAAAAGTTAGAGCTCAGTTGCATTTTGCACATTGTAATAGCGCACAGACCCATGGGCACAAAAACATACAAGCAGAGCACTGGATCCAATAGCTTTTTGAATCTTTTAAGCTAAAGATTACACTGTCTTTGCAACTCAATATAACTTTCTCGTGTGTGTTTAATTTTTTTTTGCTCCAAATTATTATTGCATTTTCTCTGAAAGATGAAGAGAATAAAAGGTTTAGATTAGAATTAATGTATCTGAAACCTTTTTGTATGAATATAGCAATGTTAATGTTACAGTAATTTAATTTGAAAAGCAAATCCTCAATAGATTATTTAAATGTGTTATCTAGGAATATAGAGACATAATTGCTTTTAGTAATATAATATGCATAGCCTTTCTTTCCAATGTTGAAAAGAACAATTTCTATAATTTTTATATGCAAATGCTTTTGAAAATTAGCTCACCTGATATATGGCAGTGTCTTGAATACATCTAATTAGATAATCTTTTGAAAATTCAATTTAAATAATGGCAGATGATTCATGGGAGAAATAATCAAATTAAATTACTTTTTTAAACATCTGTTTTAATACTACTAAAAAATTCTGATAACCTCACTACGGTTTTCATAAATGTTTTCTTACTTGTTATCTGGTAAGAATACGCACATGTATTTAAGAGTTCAGATTCCCAATTTCAACTTCTGGATTGCTTTGGCAATATTTATGGGGGATTGACTATGTCCAAGGCATTTTGGAAGTTGTCACATACATGCTGTCATCAAAGAGCATTTCAGTTTTATATTGTATCTATCTTGGACTTCTGTGAAATTAATCTAAGTCAGAAAGCAACTGAAACAATACACAAATATTTTGATGCTGATTTAGTGTTTCCTCACTTTGTAATTAACAACCATTCTATTTATAGGTAATTTAGAAAGTTTCCTTTCATTGAAGAAAGACAGAGATTAATGGCATCTTTCCAAGGTAGAATGAAATCAATCAATCAACTAATTCTGCAACCTGTGATACTTAACACAGAGTTTATTCTCTAGTTAACATGGATAGTTTTATTCGAATTAGTATATTTAATTCTTTTAGTATTATAAATTTAAAGACAACATTGTATCCATTGACTCTGTAATTTTCTTTTTTTCTAGTAGTTTGCTATTTTACAAAGTGTTTTTCAACAAGCTAACAATTTTTTTAGGTCAAACTTTTATCCACATTACTGCTATAAAGTAAAATTGTGCTGTCAATTATAATTTCCCGTTTTGATTAATGACATTTCAATAGTTCTGTAGCTTTATAAATGAACCCAGGGGCCACAACCAATGAGCAATAGAACACAATATACAGTAAAAAATTAAACTTTCCCAAACTCAAACTCAAAAGAGAGCCACAAAAGTAACCTGATTCAAGGAAATGTGATTAATATAAATGTAATGTTTTATAAATATTCCTGAAGTCAATATATTCCAACAAAAAGAGAAAATAGCATTAATATTAACATATCAAAAATAAATATTATACATACATACATAGTAACTATGCATTGATACAAGAATAAAAGCTGTTGTAAATAAACTGAAGTCATATAGGTCCTGGGAAACCAGCTCAATTATATTCAGACATAACTACCTTTATTCAAATTCTGTGTCTAGTTATTCCATCATCATAAACTAGTGCATTCTCTCCAGAAATGTAAGGCAGAAGTCACAGACAACTTAATCGAAACATCCCACATGCCCTGTAAAAACCTGTCACAATCACTTTATTCCACACGATATACTATTTGTATGTTTGATTAAAGAAACCATTGCATTATTTTTTTCCTTTACTCCCATTTCCAGACAGCATATTGCCAAACACACTAGCTTCCAGTCTTCATTTTAAACAAGTGCATTATATGGTTCTAAAGTATTCATTAGTTCATAGAAGAAAATCTGTTTCTAGACATTTAGAGTAGTTTTGTTTCCATTACATTGAAAAACTAACTTGACCTAATTCAGTATTTTAGTCACACAACCCTAATGAAATGAATCTCTCTCCTTTTTAAAATTACAGAATGGTTTCTCTTTTCCTTTGGGAAATACTCCAAAATGCTAACAGGACTTATGCAGCCTCCGTCTGTATTGTCTGAGCTATAATCTCCGCAGTCTCCCCATCTTCCACTGGCCTCTTCTTTTTCTCTAGGCGCTACTGGATCCCATTTGTTTATTTGAACATGTGACACTGCCTGACTTCTGGGCTTTTGAACATGCTAGTTATTTGCCTGACTGCTTTCTTTTATCATCCAAGTCTCATTAAAAGTCACCTTCCAAGGGTTTTTCTGCTATATGCTCTCCCAGCATTGTACTTTTCCCTTCCAACATCATCTCTGCTGGTAATAGTTTGATGTCTGTTTCCATCTAGCTTCTGTTCTTTATGAGATCACATTTACTGTTCTATTCCAGAGGAAGTACAATGCCAGGCATAGACTAGACATTTCATAAATAAATGTGGAGTTGTGTTGAAGTTAAAGATATGTTTAGTAGGATACATCTGGGTAAATATCTATATATATAAATGTATATATATTTGAGAGATTTTGGTTTTTGTTTTGTTTGGGTTTTAGTTTTCATGCTGCTGTTGTGTCTGACACACTTATCCCTGTGCAGTTAGAGGACCTAAAAAATAGTTACCTACGTATGACTCAAAGCCTGCATACCTGTATCATTTTTCCACAGATTCATTTTTCTCATTATATCACTACTGAATCTTTTTAGAGATTGTTTTTCCCCAATCATCCCTGCTCCATGAAATTTTAAGACCTCATATGTAGTGAATAGCTGTTTATGTACTGTGGACCTTTAGAGGGTCCATCATCATTATAACACATACAATTTTTGTGTCACTTCAGGCAATATTGCCTCCTTTATGAATGCATGACCTACCACTATGCCTGTAGCTGTGTTTATTATCTATTTATCTATCTATCTATCTATCTATCTATCTATCTATTATCATCATCATCATTTTATTTAGTGAGAAGAAAGAGAGAGAGAATGCCTAATTGAGTACTCTTTTATGTATTGTTTCTGCTGTTCATTGCAGAATTTTTTCCTGTTTCCAGCTCAGTTTCGGAGTTGAGTCCACCCAAAGGCTTTGCACAAAAAAGAGCATCTTTCTTTCTGATTGTTGTGTTGGTCTCCTGGCTATTGAGTACTTTACTGAGAGTTAACAAAGCATTAATTTGTATGGAAATATTATAGTCAGAGTGTATTGTAATTTTTAGAATTTCATATTTTATATTTACCATAGTTATAATTTTATTCATGTCAGTTTCCAAATGAAATGTTTTATGTGTTCCCAACTGGAATTAATTTTCTTTATCTAATTACTTTCAAAGCTTTATCAGAGTTGAAGCTTTGAAAGCTATTGGTGGCATTAAGATCCATTCAGTTTTCGCAGGCAACTTGAAAAATAGCTCTGTATGGGCAAACATCTCAGGTGCAGGGAAAACCATGGTCTTACATGAGTAGCTGCAGAGAGAATGGGATTGCAGCCCTATTTCTTGCTTACTCTGGCTTTTATTAGTTCACAGAATGGTTAGAAACAAATGGCAGAGGTTTGCTGGGAACATTTTATAGTGCCTCTAGGGACCATTGACTTGTTAAGTCTATTTGCAGTGGCAGTTGTCATTTAAATACAATGTCACAACCTGTTATGACACCCAAGGTGAGTGGCTTATAAAGCCCACAATCAAGGAGGCTTCAATGGTGATGTAAAGTTAAAAGACTCTTCCCATTCATCTTTTTTTTCTCCCTTTTTCCCAGCAGGCACTCATAAACTACCTGTCTAGCATCAGTTTAGTCCAGATATACTGTCAATTTACATGGTTTAACTGACAAGTCATGCTTGGCACCATTCATTAGTTATTGCCCTCAATGGAGACATCTAATACCACATTGCTTTCAATACCAAACAGGCATTAGTTACAGCAACATTGAGAGAAATGTTCAAATGTTCCCACTTTCCCTCCCCCACACTAAACACTCAGCCACAGGGATGATGCTATCTTATTTAGCTACTGCAGGAAGCCTCTGCTCTGGTCCAAGGGATGCATTCACAACCCATATCTTGACAGCAACAGCTAGCACTCACTATGTTGGTGGGCACCCTGTTTAAGTGCTTCACTACATTTATACTCACATCAATGACATGATATATGTATTAATATCATTCTGTGATTTTACAAATGAGGAAACAGGCTAAGGTAAAAATACAGGGTTTTGCGTGAAGTTAAAAAGGCAGGAAACTGTAGGTCACAGGTTTTTAAATTGTATGCATACAGAGCCAGTCAGCTTAATCTCTACTCTAAACTGCATCTCCTTGCTTAATATTCTAAGGCTAAGCCAATTCCGTCTCCACCTTATTGACACATACCCAAATTGTAACCAAAGTTAAGCCCCTTTTTTCACACAGTCTCCCTAAAGGAATGTAGTTCATAGTGATATATCCAGTGTACTCCCTCATATAATTTATTTGTAAAATGACATCAATATTGTTCTGTATAGTACTATTTAACTTTTCAAGATTCTATGCCTTATTGCCTTTAAATAGAGCATACACTTATAGGGAGAGGGATGTTTCTTACAGTTGTACTACCTTTGAATAATGAACAGTACAATGCCTCACACATAGTTTGATATAATACGTTTAAAAAAATCCTTTGATTTGGTGATAGCTGGGAAATGTCTGGAGTTATTACACACTCCAAGAAAATAAATGACAGTTTAGTCTAGTTTTATACTCGACTACTAAAGGTTAGCCAATTAAGAGAACTGTATTTAACTACAATTGGGCTTCTTGGTTGTCCTGGAAAATAAATCATTTTGCTGATTTAACCTACTCTGATTGCTATAATCTTATTTATTAATACTTTAGAGGCACGCCATCAATTCAGTAGTATTTTAAGTTACTTGGAGAATCATCTAATGTGGTTTGGCTGTGTCCCCACCCAAATCTCATCTTGTAGTTCCCATAATCCCTATGTATCATAGGAAGAACCCAGTGGGAAGAAACTGAATCATGGGGGCAGTTACCTCTATGCTCCTTGATAGTGAGTGAGTTCTCAAAAGAAAACAATTCCTGATGGTTTTATAAGGGGCTTTTCCCCTTTTGCTTGGCACTTCTCCTTCCTGCCTTCACATGAAGTAGGATGTGTTTGCTTTCCCTTCAGCCATGATTGTAAGTTTTCTGAGGCCTCTCAAGCCATGCAGAACTGTGAGTCAATTAAAGCTCTTTCCTTTATAAATTATCCAGTCTTGGCATTTCTTTATAGCAACATAAAAATTGACTAATACAGTAAAATGGTACAGGGTAGTGAGGCGCAGCTCTAAAGATGCTTGAAAATGTGGAAGTGATTTTGGAACTGGGTTACAGGAAGAGGATGAAACAGTTTGCAGGGCTCAGAAGAAGATAGGAAGATGTGAAAAAGTTTGGAACTTCCTAGAGACTTGTTGAATGCAAAATGCTGATAATGACATAGACAAAGAAGTCGAGGTGTAGGTGATGTTAAAAGCAGTCAGTTTTATATATTCACAACGTTTGGAAAATTTGCAACCTGACAATGCAATAGAAAAGAAAAAAAAAAAAAAACATTTTCTGAGGAGAAATTCAAGACAGCTGCAGAAATTTGCATAAGTAACAAGGTGCCAAATGTTAATCACCACGACAATGGGAAAACGTCTCCAGGGCATGTCAGAGGTCTTCATGGCAGCCTCTCCCATCACACACTCAGGGGCCTAGGAGGAAAAAATGATGTTGTGGGTCAGGCTCAGGACCTTGCTGCTTTTTTCAGTCTTGAGACTATTTGTCCTGCATCCTAGCTGTGACCAAAATGGGCCAAAGTGCAGCTCAGGTCATTGCTTCAGAGGGTGCAAGCCCCAAGCCTTGGTGGCTTCCACATGGTGTTGGGCCTGCAAGGGCACAAAAGTCAAATATTGAGGTTTGAGAACCTCCACCTCTATCTCAGAGGATGTATGGAAATGCCGAGATGTTCAGGTAGAAGTTTGCTGCAAGGGTGGAGCCCTCATGGAGAACCTCTACTAGGGCAGAGCAGAAGGAAAATGTGGGGTTGGAGGCTCCATACAGAGTCCCCACTGGGGTACTCCCTAGTGGAGCTGTGAGAAGAGGGCCCTATCCTCCAGACCCCAGAATGGTAGATCCACCAACAGCTTGCATTATGTGCCTGGAAAAACTGTAGGCACTCAATGCAAGCCTATAAATGAAGGAGGGCTACACCCTACAAAATCATATAGTTGGAGCTGCCGAAGGCCATGGAAGCCCATCTTTTGCATCAACATGACCTGTATGTGAGACATAGAGTCTAAGGAGATCATTTTGGAACTTTAATATTTAATGACTGCCCTATTGCATTTTGGACTTGCATGGGGCCTATAGCCCCTTTGTTTTGGCCAGTTTATCCCATGTGGAAGGGGTATACCCAATGCCTGTGCCCTCATTGTATCTAGGAAGTAACTAACTTGCTTTCAGATTTACAGGCTCATAGGTGGAAGGGACTTGCCTTGTCTCAGATGAGATCCTGGACTTGGACTTTTGGGTTAATGGTGGAATGAGCTAAGACTTTGGGGAATTGTTGGAAAGGCATGACTGTGTTTTGAAATGTGAGGTCATGAGATTTGGGAGGGGCCAGGAGCAGAATGATATGGTTTGGCTGTGTCCCCACCCAAATCTTACCTTGAATTGTAGTTCCCATAATCCCCACATGTCATGAGAGGGACCCAGTGGTAGGTAATTTAATAATGGAGTTGGTTACATCCATGCTGTTCCTGTGATAGTTAGTTCTCACAAGAAAATCATTTCTGATGGTTTTATAAGGGGCTTTTCCCCTTTTGCTTGTCACTTCTCCTTCCTGCCATCATTGAAGAAAGATGTATTTGCTTCCCCTTCAGCCATAATTGTAAGTTTCCTGAGGCCTCCCCAACCATGCAGAACTTTGACTCAATTAAATCTCTTTCCATTATAAATTACCCAGTCACGGACAGTTATTTATAGCAACATGAGAATGAACTAATACATCATCTAACATACTCAAATTGTAGCTTCAATACGATATTTGTAATTAAAGTAATACCAATTTATCTATATGCTGCAATAATATTATAGAACAAATTTTCGGCACTGTTCACAATGTATACATTGCTCTTATCTACTATGTCTATGTGAATAAGAGTTTATATTAGTCTAACCATTTTTTACTTCCTACGACTTTACCACATTTGCTAATCAGTGTGTAGTTTGCTAAGTAAATAATTTTCTAATAAACACTGGACCCAGGATTTGAACAGAGGCCTCTCTTACTCTCAAGCCTTCATTGTTTCTTTCAAAAGCAACATTCTGGACAGGGCACAGGACTAGAAAAATGAACACATGGGGCTTAGAAAAATTATCAAAAAAACATACTGTTAAAATTTAAATTATAACCTTTAAACTTTAATCAGAGAAGGAGACTGAATACAGAGAAATGGAACTTTTATCAAAGACTACTCAGAAGAAAAGCCCTGGTTCTAATTGTGCCCCCCAAAATACATTTTGATTTACCTTATAAAGTAAGATCAGATATAGTTTTGGGAACTGCAAAGTAAACTACACGTGACTCATAAAACAGGAATATTATGAGATGAGGGTTATTAAGCATAAGTTATTCCTGTGTGATAATCACAAGCTCCAGTAAACCAAGTTTTGTGTTTATGTCCAAACTGAGGAATGTACTTTATTCAAGCTCAGAAATACTAGGAAAGGAATAGACAATAACATGCGTGAGTCATCTTCAGAGTTTTTGTGACAAGATTTTTCTCTATTCTCCAACACTTGAAAAAGTTAGGTAGTAACTCTTTAAACTTCTGCTTCATCAATGTCTACTGGTTCAATACCTTTTCAATTTTATTTGCTTTCTCCTTCTTTGATTCAGTTTGTGTCACGGTATTTTTTTCTTGCAGATACTGCCAAAATACATTTCATTTGACTTTCATCATGACTTTGTATGTTCTCAGAATTTGCATCTCCTTTAATTAGGCTCAGTCATCACTCTATGTAGATCTCTCCCAGCTTTATACATCAAGTTTTGACTTATTTTCCATGTTCTATACTTAAATTTCCAATTACTCATTGGACATCCATAACTATGTATTCTTTTGGCTTCTAAAACTTTAGTGTCTGCTATTTGCAAAATAAATATGCTTTGGATGAATGAGTAGATATGCAAACCCAAGTAAAGTAAGACACATTTTACCCCTTACGCCCTAATTTTGGCCACTTAATTCCCATCCATTTCTACTGACACCACCACTTCCAAAAATAATCAGTAAGTGAGGTTGCAAAGTGTCCTCGACTGCTCCCTTTTTGTACCTTTCATTTTGTACTGTAAGATTACTCTCTTCAAGAGATCTTGATGTTCCTGTTGCTCATTACTTCTATGACAGTTCTTAGAGCATGAAGTTCAAAAGTTTTTCTTTTGACTTCAAAGTTTATGTTGTGAAATTGAGTATTTTTCTTTTCTGCCTGGGAAACTTTCCCCATGCTTTCCTTTCTCCTTAATGGCTTTTTGTCTGTACTTTTCAGTATTATCCAAATCCCAAGCCTCTCCCAAAGCCCATCTTGCTTGGGCGGGCTTTACTAACACTTCCTCTTCTATACACTATTTTCTTCATTTAATGTTTCTTTCATTTAAGACACTTTTATTCTGTCTTCTTTTACAACTGTGTGTATACTTCCTTTATACCATTGACTCAGTGGATTTCATCTAATCATCTTCTGTCATAAACGCCTTAAGCTACTGCCTTCATCCCTATACCTTTGATCCTCTTAATTGATGTACTCCTAGCTTTGTAATAATTACACAAACTATTTAGAACATGTGCCCTATTTATTTTTTGTTTATGCAGACTGAGACGTCTCAGTATTCTTCAGGTCTTCCTGATGAATAGAAACTACTGAAGGGATATGTGATTAGGCAACTTACAGAAAAGTGTTTTTCTAATTTTTAAAGAAAATTTAATTAAAGAGAGATATGCACAAAGTGTTAATATCTATTATGCCTGAAAGTAGAAGTGGAAAGCTCATGTTAGCTTATAACTAAAAGTTGATATTAACAGATGTAAGTATTGAAGCCAAAAAGAGTATGGGAGAGTTATCTTTCTTTGTGATGTGGTTTTATTTCAAATGCTTCACCAATAAGTGCAAATTTATCTAATCTAATTCAGTTTGCTATTATTACAGAAACCACTGTCTGAAAGTAATCAAATTATAGAAACTTACTGGTTAATAACAATAATTATAGCCACCTTACATTTATGTAGCACTTGCATATTTTCAAAGCATCTTTTTGAGCTATTTCCTCATTTCCCTTCCTAACACCCCTGTTGTTATATATATGGCACAAATAGCAATACATTCATTATAACTACATGCAAATTTTTTATATGAAATCATTAATGTGCTATTAGAAACATACTAACTATGTAGGAAAATATATTACCTATGGTAGCTGTGTAGGAAAAATCTATGGTCATTTTAAAAATAAGGTCATGTTTCAATGAAGACCAATAGATTCAATACACAGGTGTTCTCAAGTACAAAAATTATGCAGTGATATATACCATATTAAGGAAACACAAATGTGTGTATCTAGCCACTTATATATGCTATCCTTATAAATTCTGCTTTCATTTTCAAATATTGAGGCTTAATTTTAATTTATAACATGAACCCCATTTCTCAGGGAATCTAGCACCATTATAGGTTATTTAAAAAAGACTTATACAGCCCTCTAGTGTTCCAAAGTTAGAGACCCCCAATACAGAATACATTCAGGCATAGCTAAAATCGTCCCCCATTCACCTCCTTTAATGTGGAATCACTGCTGACAATACTACTGCTAGGAGCCCGTATTATTTAAACTACTAAAATTACAGTGTTGGCCGTGGAAACGGAACTGTTCTCATTCACATCACTAGGGAAAAAGCGTGGAGTACATAACAGCTTAGAAACTGCCTTCATGGGGGAAATGTTCAGATAAATCAATTTTTTTCAGGAAAAGAATTAATTTACTGTGTTCTTATTTAAACAACTGACTGAAGAGTTTATTATGCTTGATTGTAGGCCTTCAGCAATAGTTATTGCCTTCTTTTCCTTCCCTCCCTCTCTCCCAATGAATTTCCATTGACAGAGCCTACAGCGATCCTCTCAGAAATCATATAAAACCTGACATTGCTAAAAAATTAACCTCCAAAAGGTATCTTCGGGTGTTGCCTTTCACATCAAATTTTAATGGACAACTGCAGGCTGAGGGCTCATTCTTTATAATCTGATCACTAAGCAAGATTCACGAGCTGTCCCTGGTCTGCAGATGGAGCTGTTGACAAAACAGTACTATCCACTTGAGAAAAAATAGGGCACAGACTTGAGTTTTATTGAATGTTTCTTGCTTCTTTTTTTATTTTTTAAAGACTGTGCCTCAAGATATATCCTAAGTATTATCTTTTCAATGAAAATAAATCTATCCTTTGAAAATTAAATACAGCTACTAAATTTGATGAGCATTATCTATCTTAGTTACAGAACTGGACCACATTAAACCTACATAAATAAAAGCAGAGATGTATGCCAGTAAAAGTGGTTCATGCACATAAATAAATCATGCAATAAGAAACAACTGCACAGAAATAAACATTCTGTATTATTCTCTTCTAAATAAACATGGTACACTAAACTATTTAACTTCTAGTATTTAAACAATACTTTTTTGATGGAAAAATGCAGTTTTCTTTTTGCATTTAAATAGTTCATCATCACAATATAGTAGGTAGGTGACATAAGTTCCTTAAGAAAATCTAAGTATGATGTAGGCAAATATAGAATTGTCTAATTTTAAAGTTAGAAGAAAACTTCAAGGTAATCCTGACAAGGATTGACAGATTTTTTAGTCTGAAGACTTCAGTGATGATTCAATTGCTCTTCAAAGAAATACAAATGTAACCTATACAAAAGGTTACATTTACTTGATATTTGGGTTGAAGAATCATAAGCCATCTTCTGCTCTCAAGAAGCTTACAGTGAAGGTGTGTAACAGACACACCACAGGGTTTAGTACAGAATTTTAAAAGGCTATGAAAACAGAGGGAAAGGCTCTAATCATAGTACAGGTGGTATGTCAGAAAAGGCAATTTAAAAAGTCACTTAAACTGAAGTTTTAAAGTCACCAAAGGAAATCATTTTACAGAAGTGGAAACTGAGTTGGCAAAGTAGTCCAGAGGATAGATGTCAAAATCAGGGTCAGAAATGAGCTTTCCTGATTTTTTTCCCTGAATTCTGTCCACAGCAAAACATATTCCTAGGTGAAATATATATTAGTCTCTACTGAGAATGGAATTAAAGAGTCCCTGTGAATAATCTAAGTAAATGCTAGAACGCAAGCAAGACCTCTGTCCTCTACCACATCTCATGAAGTATACCAGCAGTGTCATCAATTGAAGCCTGAGACATACTGCAGTAAGGTTTTACATTATTTTAATATTCCCTTAAGTTTTAAAAAATATATTTTACCTAAACATACATCATTTTATTTTCTAAAATATTTATTTATTGTGAGATGGAGTCTCAACCTGTAGCCCAGTCCAGAGTGCAGTGGCACAATCGTGACTCACTGAAACCTCTGCCTCCCGCAAGCGATCCTCCCACTCAGCCTCCCGAGCAGCTGGAATTACAGGCTCCTGCCACCATGCCTAGCTCATTTTTGTATTTTTAGTAGAAATGGTGTTTCACCATGTTGGTCAGGCTGGTCTCAAAATCCTGACCTCAAGTTATCCTCCCGCCTTGAACTCTCAAAGTGCTGGGATTACAGGCATGAGCCACCGCACATGGCCAACATAAACATAAATCATTTTAAAGTGCTATATATTTTTATTGACATAGTTAGTATAGCAGAATACTGAATTTCTTTTATTATGAAGCACTTAAAGTATGCTAATAAGTAACATCTAGTCCAATGTATTGTCAAAATATCTACTGTCTTTTGTTTCATTGATGTAAGATTGGACACAATTAAATTAAAAGATACTTTATTTTTTTACTATTATTTTAACTTTTAATGTGATAAGCAATAGAAAAAAATTAAACATAGATGCCTTTGCATCTGAAAATTATTATAATACCTGTTCTGATATCACAGAAGAAAAATAATCATTATAATCACCACTGAGAAAATGAACCCACATATTTTTACTCATTGAAATTGGAGCTCTTTAGAAGAAAACAAGATAAGAATACATGTCTTATATTTGTAAAACTGTATTGAATACCAAAAATGTTATATTGTGTTTACAAATTTCATATTATAGTCATAATATTTGAAATCATGGTCAGTGCCTGTATTTCTTATCTCCAAAGACATGCTTATTATATATTGGAGTCCTGTGAAAATATTACCACCTACATAAGCCTGAGCGATATCTGTTGCACATGGAAAATAAATTTTTAGAAATCCACCATTATTCATCCAAATCTCTGGCTAGGTCATTTTGAGCCATGAGGCACTGTGCTTCTGTATCCTATTTACAACTTTACACATTGGTGTATAAATCAGCTGCAAATAGACTAGATGAGGAACATGCTATAACAAAGCTTATTTGATATTAGCTTCTATATAGCATGAAGCAATTTTGTCAGTCTTCAATTTACCTCCATATTATGAATTTGAAAGGGACATCTGTTAACCTTGAATAAAATTAAAATCTATAGCTTTATCATCAATGTATGTAATGTTGAAATATTAGAGGGCAAACATTTCCATGATCACAATATATACATTATTAAAATTAAAAAAGCATTTCTTAATTCTGTTGGACTGAAGCATTATATTTGGTTTTGAAGACCTTTGCATAATTTAGTGTTCTTCATCTATAAGAAGACACTCTAAAGGAAGTCCTGAGATGAAATAATATAATTATGTTCACTCTACAGCTGTCGATTAAAGTTCACATGGTAGGAATGAATTTAAAAAATTCTGAAATATTATTTTTGTTCTTAAGATATTTAATTACAATTCCAGTGGAGCCAATGGATTTGAAAAGATAAATACAAACCCATATTATGACATAACCACTCATTTAACTGAATTCACTTAAACTGCTTCTACTTAAGATACTATATAATATTTTACACAAATACTCTTAATTATGGTATAACAACATAACTTAAATATTATAGGTATTACAATTATATTTAGAATTACTTTTAATTTTGTTCTAAAATATTCCAATCATGGTACTACTATTTAGAGACGAACTGAAAAAACAACTATATACAATCTCTAATAAAAAAGAATGGCATATATGAATCTATCACCAGACAGTTAACAGCATGACACTGTACACTCCTGGGCACAGTTAATGATATAAACAAGGAATGGACTATTTGAGGAAAAATGCGCAAGCAAGCCTATGATACAAGGAACAAAATAAGAAACAATGGGTACAATATATGTGGTAACAACAATATCTATTATCAAAACTCAAAAGAAATCAAACTCTTTTTGGTGGACCTACTTAAGGTTTGGAGAAGATTCATGGTAGCATATTATAAAGTGCACTTATCAAGATAGCAAGAGGCATATATTTTATTCCACGTTCTACCCTAACCTTGTCATCTTGTCAAAATGCATTACTCTTTATGAATATTAATTCTTCGTCCACAATTGGAATGGCAACATTTTTCTGCTTATATCACAGAACTGTGATATTATAATTCTTTTCATAAACTTTGACTATTTTTCAAATATATTGATTATAAATCATTTTTCAGATTTTATTATCTGTTCCAGTAAGCATTTTATATTATACTAAGAAAAAACACTTTCATCTAAGATTTTTACAGAACCCACAGACAAACATAGAAAATAAAAGTGTTTTTAAGACGCTATACATCATTGTGACTTGAATATAATAATTACCAATAAACATTTGGTGATAAAATTAGTAAATGATCATAATTCATGATTTTATTAAATACATTAGTTTTAAAAATTAAAATGCCCAGACATTTGCTGACAGTGCTCTCTATGGACAATTTGTCAATTGTTTACATATCCAGGTTCCCTAGAATTTTGTCAGCTGTTTTCCCAATAGCAAATAAAAATTGTTTTAGCGGACTTTATATTTTCCCAATTGTATACAGAATGGGTCAAATTGTATCTTCCGAAATAGAAGCATGCAATGATACACATGATAAAGACAAATATATTATTAGGTGGGTCCAGTTAATTAGTCTTAATATCAGTAACACAAAATGGAAGTGGTGGTTAGGAAATTGAGCTTCCATCTGTAAGACTCTTTTGCATGCCAAATGTCAGTGTTCCAGTTAACAGTTTTAGAAGAGAGAGTAGAATATATTGACAAGTCTTCAGCTACACATTATCTCACAACTATAAGGTTGAAATACACAAAAAATTTAAAAAGAAATGAAGGTGAAATGTGCAGGGCATTTAGCAGTCCCACTGGTTAGCATATAGGATACTCCCATAGGGATATCCCAGCTAAGAAAGCTAGTTAATGCCCTGCTGTTTTCAAAAATGCTTTCATACCATCAGTTGAAAATATTCTATAAATGTGAAAAGTCAACTATGGGTGACATTGCAACTCAAAGCTGAAAGAATTTCATCTGAATTCCTATGATGGGTGTCTGTAATAAAATCTTGTATGTAATGTGATTTGAAGAAATGCATTAGCAAAAGCATAAACACCTTGTTAATAGTGGCTGTGCACAGCATTGGCCTAAGGGGCTGTCAGATGATCAACATAAACTAAAATATCAGAACACCGCTATGTGGGCTGCAGGCAGGTTAATTTATAAGGTCAGTTAAGGATAAAACATTATCACACAACTAAAGTTGCATTTACTTCTCAAGAGAGTATTTTGGCTTATACTGATCGCATCAGGGACACGCTTAGTTGATGTCAGGCATTAACTTGTGGCTACTCTCACACAAACATACTAGTAGGTTAAAAAATATGACCCATGTAGGAAATAACATCATTATAAAAATTTGTGATTGCTACATGTTAATCACTGATTTTAAACAAAGATTTTAGCAGATATTTGAGTGAAAGTTAAATAGTCAAAAGGAATATCTATATAAAATAAAAATATATGAAAACATTTTTTATAAAATATAAAAAAATATTAAAATCACAAAATAGTATGATACCATATATATGTGTATATATACAAATGTGTATGTGACTATACACACTATATATATTTATATTTAAAATTGTTTCTTATTCATGTCTGCATATCCAGAAACTTTATGGGCATATCCAAGTACATTTCAGGTCCTCAACAAGTATTTGCTGAATTAAATATATGAGCATTTCTTAAATAATGTATATTCATCATTTACATACTTTTTTTTTTGAGTCAGAGTCTCGCTCTGTCATCCAGGCTGGAGTGCAGTGGCACAGTCTTGGCTCACTGCAAGCTCTGCCTCCTGGGTTTATGCCATTCTCCTGCTTCAGCCTCCTGAGTAGCTGGGAGTACAGGCACCTGCCACCATATGCGGCTAATTTTTTGTATTTTTGGTAGAAACGGAGTTTCACCATGTCAGCCAGGATGGTCTTGATCTCCTGACCTCGTGATCCATCTGCCTTGGCCTCCCAAAGTGCTGTGATTACAGGCATAAGCCACCGCACCCGGCTATATACATGCTTTAAATTACTAATGTATAAACTGAAACCAGTTTAAATATGGAAGTCAAAATATATTAGCTCTAGTTTACTAAATCTGAGAATTAAGGACTATAATACAGTCTATTTTCAATCCAGTTTCTTTCAGTAACAGCTTCAATGAAACCTGGGTCTATTGTCTAGCTACCATATCCCCAAGACTGGGGTATTTAAAATAAGTCTCAATAATTATGACTTACATGATGTGACTGCATCTTGAGCACGTATAACATAATCAGGCTTTTTTCTTCACTAATTTACTTTAGGTACATTAGTAAGTTGATAGCAATTTTCTATGCTAGAAGTAAATGTCACATATATTATACCATAATTACATCGTAAGAGAGGCTTTGAAACCAGTTTAGATACTGTGCTATCCCTATCTTAAAAGCTCTCTGTTAAAATAACCAATATATGCAGCCATCAAAAAGGATGAGTTTGTGTCCTTTGTAGGGACATGGATGCAGCTGGAAACCATCATTCTTAGCAAACTATCACAAGAACAGAAAACCAAACACCGCATGTTCTCACTCATAGGTGGGAACTGAACAATGAGATCACTTGGACTCAGGAAGGGGAACATCACACACAGGGGCCTATCATGGGGGGGGGGAGGGATTGCATTGGGAGTTATACCTGATGTAAATGACGAGTTGATGGGTGCAGCACACCAACATGGCACAAGTATACATATGTAACAAACCTGCACATTATGCACATGTACCCTACAACTTAAAGTATAATAATAATAAATAAATTAAAAGAAAAAACATAAATGTTAAAATGATATCAAACCAACGGCAACCTTCTCAAAGTTTTGAAAAATACATATTTTTAAAAATAAATATCATTTATGACAGCAAAAAAAAATAAAAAATAAAAATAAAAAAAAATAAAATAAAATAACCAATATAGTTTCTCTTTTCCTAACTGGATCCTGAAAAACTCAGGTCCTTATTTTATTTTAACATTTTAGCTCTATAAAAATATTTTTAATTGATCGATTGCACTGTAAACACAAAAATACACATGTCAGTTTTAATGAGCCTGAACTTCAATGTGAGATTAAATGTAGTTCACATAATATTAGTTTAATTTTAAGGGGATTAGATTTTGTCCTATATTAGTATGGCTATTTTAATATTTTTAAGTGGTTAAAAATCAATGTTATGGTTTATATTCTGAGAATAAATATTAAAAGCAATTAGAACATTATTTCTTTTGTATTATCATGCAATCATTTCATTTATCATGACTCAGAAAATATGAACATGGCGAAGAACCACAAAAAATTTAGTTAGTTATGTATTTTGGATTTTAAAAAATCTTTCTTACATTGAAAATTATTTAATGCATGAATTACATGAATTACGTTTGGCTACTTAAAAGCAGAATATTATTCACTGATTAAACTTCATGGTAATTAGAATTATACTACAAGTGATGAATGAATATGATGAATTTTTTAAAAAATCACTTTCTTAGGCTATATCACACTAAAAAAAGAAGAAATAATTTTCAGTTTCACTAAATTAAAGATCACTGAAACTTCATTTATGTTGCACCAACTCAGTATTCCATTATCATTGATGTACTTTTCTAATAATTATTCAATCAATGTTATAAGAGGGATAACTGAAATATTAATCTGTGCTTTTTATTTCTGCATCTATTTAAGAAAGAACATAAGGCAACCTTCTTAAAATAATTTCCATATTTATAGCAATGTCAGGCAAAATAAATCTTCTCTAAACTTTCCATAAAGAAGCAGCGGTATGCCTTGTTCATTTCACTGGGTCTTCTACACGATATATCTCAGTTTATGTCCGCACAAACCATCACTCTTGCTGGGTAATATAATTGACTTTCTAACAGCAAAACTGGATTCCTCTGAGAAGATGTTTTGGTTAATAATACGCTACGCAACACTACTTTGTGCACTCAAATGTTTGTAGTCACAACATCTTACCTCTAATTTGTACACCAGATGATCTAATGGGAGCTGGCATTTCCAACATTGAAAGAGAAACCTTGCTGGTTGTTCAGGCAAACTTTTTTTTTGGAGATTTTAAAGGGGACCAGGTGCAGTGGCTCATATGTGTAATCCCAGCACTTTGAGAGGCCAAGATGGGAGGTGCTTGAGTCCAGGAGTTCAAGATCAGCCTGGGCAACATAGTGAGACCTACATCTCTACTATATATATATTATATATATATACACATATATATATGTATATATAATCCAGGCATGGTGGTATGTACCTGTAGTCCCAGATACTCAGGAGGCTGAGGAGGGAGGATTGCTTGAACCTAGGAGCTTGTGGCTGCAGCGAGCCATGATCACACCACTGCACTCTAGACTAGGCAACTGAGCAAAACCCTACCTCCAAAATAATTTTTAAATAAAAATTAACAATAATAACAAAAATATTTTAAAAGGCCCCAATGTGCTTATCTTTTAAGAATGTTTTTAAGCTATGGTCTTGGAAATCACAACTTAATAATATTAAGACATTAATATTAGCAGTCCTCATGCATGATATCATAAATCATTTTCTAAAATTTATTTCTTCCCCCACAACAAACCCTGAGAAAAATATTGCAGTTGAGAAACAATTTTCTTCACTGTCCACCTCTCATATCAAAATTATAGAATAGAACAACAGAAGAGAAATGTGACAGGCTCTCACATATGTAAAGATAAATTGTACTATATAATGTCTAATGGCTGGGGCACTACTTATAAAATTTTATAATGCCATATGCTATATTTCCCTGGGGATATTTGAAAGAATTAAAGTAATTGCACCAAGACCATTCTTAATTTAAGACTTATTTAAAGCAAGATTTTTCAATAGAAGCATTATTGACATTTTGCACCAGAAAATATTTTGCTTATGGGGGACAGTGCTGTATTATATTATATAAAATGTTTAGTTGCATCCCTGGCTTCCACCCACTAGATGCCAACAGCACCATCACGCCCAGTCACAGTAATGAAATTGCCTCTATAGTAAGATGGTTCTTCAAAAGACTAAACATGGAATGATCATATGATCCAGCAATTCCACCTCTGAGTATTTACCCAAAAGAAGTGAAAGCTAGAATTTGAATAGCTATTTGTATACTAATGTTCATAGCAGCATTATTTATAATAGCCAAAAGCTACAAACAACCTAAATTTCTGTCTATGGATGAATGGTAAACAAAATGTTATATATACATCAAAATGTAACATAATTCCATCTTTAAAAAGACTGAAATTCTGATGCATGCTGTTATATGGACGAACATAAAAAATATTATGCTAAGTGAAACAAGCTAGACATGAAACGATAAATGCTGTGTAATTCTACTAATATCAGTATCTAGGGTTGTCAAATTCATAGAGTTAGAAAATAGAATGGTGATTGACAGGGTCTGTGGGGCAGTAGAAATGGGAAGTTATTGTTTAACGGGTAGAGAGTTCCAGTTTGAGTAATGGAAAAGTTCCGAGATGGATGGTGGTGATGGTTGTACAACAATGTGAATCTACTTAATGCCATCAAACTGTATTGAAAATGGCTAAAATAGTAAATCCATGTTATGTGTATTGTACCACAATAAAAAATATCTCTGAATATTGCTAAATGTCCCCTGTGGGTGGGTGCTCTAAAATATGGTTTGTATTTGAATTCTCTTTAATTTTAAACAGCCCATTCCTTTTATTTCACATAGTGCTACTACTATTTGTTTCATATTTCAAACTTTTCCCTCATAAAGGAAAACATTGTCTCCTATTTTAACTAATTAGTGCTACCTTTCTCACAAATCCCTTTTAGATGGGAAAGAATTCCTATTTTATTTTATTAATTCGAGACAGGGTCTTGCTCTGTCACCCAAGCTGGAGTGCAGTGGTGTGATCATAGCTCACTACAGCCTGGAACTCCTGGGCTCAATCGATCCTCCCACCTCAGCTCTCAAGTAGGTGGGACTACAGGTGTAGGCCACCACACCTGGTTTATGTTTACATTAATTTTTTTATAGAGATGAGGATCTCACAATCTCTCCTGGTGAGGCTGGTCTCAAACTCCTGTACTCAAATGATCCACTCACCGTGACTTCCCTAAGTGTTGAGATTACAGAGGTGAGACACCTCGCCAGGCTCAATTCCTTTGTTGTTGTTGTTGTTGTTGTTGTTATTGTCATTGAGATGGAGTCTCGCTGGGTCACCGAGACTGGAGTGCAATGGTGAAATCTCAGCTCACTGCAACCTCCACCTCCCAGATTCAAGTAATTCTTCCACCTCAGCCTCACGAGTATCTGGGATTACAGGCGCCCACCATCAAGTCCGGCTAATTTTTGTATTTTTGTAGCAATGGGATTTTACCATGTTGGCCAAGGTGATTTTGAACTCCTGACCTTAAGTGATTCTCCCTCGTTGGCCTCCCAAAGTGCTCGGATTACAGGTGTGAACCACCGCGCCTGGCCCCAATTCCCATTTTAAAATGAGTTTTTAATTAGCACAACAGGAAATAAATGTTTGAAACTAGAAATCATGTGACAAATCCCTAAACACACTAACACCCCGCATGTCTGGGATCTAGCAGATAAAATGGCGGTTCCCCAAAGCATACGTCGGCCTCCTAATTCCGAGAGCCTGTGAATGCAATGTTATATAGAAAAAAGCATCATCGCATATGTAACTGAGTCAAATATTTTCAGATAAAATCATCCAGGATTATCCAGGTGGACCCTCAATTCAATGACAAGTGTCCGTATCAGACACACATAGAGGAGACACAGAGAGAAAAGGGAAGTGTGCAGATGGAGGCAGAGATTAGAGTGATGCCACCACAATCCAAGAAACGCCATGGGTGGCGACAGCCACCAGAGGCTGGGAGAGAAACATGAAAGGGATTCTCTGCCTAGAGACTCCTGAGGAAGTAAAATATTGCAGACCCCTTGATTTTTGGACTTTCAGCCTAGAATTGCTAGATAATAAATTTCTATTTTATGAGATACCCAGTTGGTGGTAATTTGCTATGGCAGCCGCAAAACTTTACTACAAAAGGCAACTACAAGTTTCAATATGAAATGCTATGCTGACTCTTCTCCAAAGTAAGATATTAATATAAAATATTTAACTGTATCTGAAACATAAGGTTGACAGTGAGACACTGTGTTAGGCTGATTTTTTTTTTTTTAAGGAACCATACTATGTAGTGTTTCTATTATTACCTTTTATTGTTACCTATAAAAAATCACACAATATTGTCTGTAACTGTTTTAAACATGTTAATTTAGAGACCTCAGAAGTACGTACAAGACATCTGTCCCTGTTCCAGTGTTGCTAAGGCCTTTGGTTGTGATGCAAGGAGCTAGTTAACATGCACCTACTGTAGCAAACCCCGGCACCTGTATTGCCAACACTAATCAAAGTGCTCCTTCATGGGGTGAGAGAATCGCTATTTGTAATGCAATAATTAGGCTGGGTAGAAAGGCTTGTAAAGTAAATCAATCTAGTCTGCTCTCCAGATCTGACTCCATTCTCTTGGCAGATTGTTAACATAATGAGACAGAAGCCGACAAGAGGTCCTGCAGAAAAAAAACAGTGTCATTCCGTTCCCTTCTTTCTTTAATTTTACAAGGTTTCTTAGGACATAATTGTGATTAAAACTAATATGAGCCATTGATAAAACATGGAATTCTAAGCCTTTCAAAGGTTATGGAAAGGATGACCTGAAATGCAGCAGCAGTCTGAGCCCATTACAACTTCTGTATTGTTTTACTGCAAGCTCTCAAAAGACCACAAGAATTCCCTGTGAATAATTACAATTGAGGGAAAAAACAGAAGAACATAGGAAGGCTAGCTTGAAAATACTGGATTGATTAATCTGAAGTTCAACAGAAGGAAATAAATTAGGTGTTCTTTATAAATCAGGACGAGACTTTCAAAAGCAAACTTATTTGTTCTGTCTGACTTGCTGAACTGGCAAAATCTGCTGCTCTACTTCCACAGTGAAGATCTTTTCTTATATACTGCAGGGTTCTCATGCAGACTTTCAAAAAACATATAAAATGAAAATAATTCTCATACCTCCAGAAGCTATTTTCTTTCCTTTTTTATGCTTTGAAATCCTCTTTCTGAATGTCTATTATATACATATATGAAAGTATATGTGTGTGTGTATATATATATGTCTGTACTTTTTCATAAGTATAGGGCATTAATTTAGAGGACTTTTTCTCTCTACTTATATATTTTAAAGTTTTCACAGAATTCTGTTTTTAAGTTAGGTTTTCTCTGGAACAAACAAATATAAACTTAATGAGAAATAAAAATTTGAGATATTTGCATTTCATAAACTGCGTCAAAATGACCATTTATATGAGGAAAAGCATTAGACTTTACAGTGAGGCTCCTATGGATTGAATTGTCCATGATGCTCTCATTTTGCCCAGATTTTTGCATCATGGCTACTGTGAACAACAACTGTTCGTGTATATATATATATATATATATACACACACACACACACACACACACACACACACACACACGTGTGTGGGTGTCTGAGTATGTAAATATACACACTGGTGTACATATATGCATATGTAAATATACCAGTGTGTGTTTAAATATATATAGACATATATGTGTGTATATATGCATGTGCATATATGTATATGTACATTCATATACACATATATGTACACACATATATACATTTTATCAATGCTCAGGCCACTCAATACTTGAGAGTAATTCAGAAGAAGTTAAAGAAACATTAAATTTTTAATTAACAGGATTATCTTTTTGTTTGGCCTAGCTTTTTATTTATCCTCAGAATAAAACTGTATTCTTTTAAACTCAAGTTCACAAGGCTTAATCAACAACTGAATTTGCTGGTGTTTGTTGTTATTGCTATTGTTTGGCTTTGTTTGTATTTTTCTTTTCAGTAACAAGATAATTTCATAGATTTCTGTAAGTTGAATTTTATTTCTTTAATATTCTGTGTGAAGCATAGTAGTGATTAATCATGTGGTTAAAAATCAGCAACAATTTTCATTTAATGCTGGTAACTATGTGCTCAACACCGTGTACATTATTCTCACTTAATCCTGATAATATTTCTTCTTGTGATGCAGGGATTGTTATTCTCTTTGTTCAGGTGGAAAAGTGAAGTCTAACAAAATGAGTCCCTTGCCCAGAGACAGAAAGCTGGGAAATGTGCAAGTACCCAGATCTGACTGTGAAGAACATGCCCTTTGTTGGAAAGCTAAGCTGCCTAGACAGTATTTTCAATTATACTCCCTTTAATATTTATTATGTTCATTTTTAAATAGCAAAATAGGCAATACATACTTGCAAAGTTTAATAACTTCAAGAAAGTTAAATTGTCACAATTTGATAAAATAAGTACTTCCTTTATGAAATAGGTTCCTGTTTTATTTTTTAAAATGTTGCAAAGGGGAATATAGAAAGTATAAAGAATTTAAATTTTAACACAAAAATTGCCATCACTAAATATATTTAAAAGGAAATCTACAAAATAAGCCTTCCAGAATACAGGGTTTTCAATCTAGAAAATAGATCTATGTACACATGAAATCAAACGAAAATTAATGCACAAAAGCAGAGAGCATAATGATAGTTGTCAGGTACTGGGGGAGGGGGGAAATGGGGAGATATTGGTCAAAAGATACAAATGATCAGTTATGTGGGATTAACAACTTCTAAAGATCTAATGTGTAACATGGAGACTATAGTTAATAATACTGTATTTCACACTGAAAATTTGCTAAGAGCGTTAGTCTTAAGTGTTCTCGTCACACACCAAACCCCTGCCCCCCACAGATATACAAAGGTAGCTATGTGAGGTCATGGATAAGTTAATTAGCTTAACTGTGGTAATCTTCATAATGTATATGCACATCAAAACATCATGTCGTACACCTTAAATATATACAATCTTTGTCAAGTATATATCACTAAAGTTGGAAAAGTATATCAATGTACTATGAATAAAGGAAACCTGGATGAAGACATTAAAATCTGATGTTAATAAGGGTTGCAGTATTTTAAGCGAGAACAAAAATTTGAAATATACAGCATGGAAGTTTTATATGAAAGTTTCCATCTCCAATGTCACCACTATAATGGAACGAGACTTCTAGTGATAGAAATAAATCAGTTTGGAAAACAAAATGCCAAAAAAATATATTAATCTGTACACATATATGTGTGTGTGTGTGTGTGTGTAAATGTGTCTGTGTGTGTGTGTATTTTCCAGGATAAATCTGTAATAAACAATAAAATTACAAATTGAATACAAATGAAAACAACTGAGTTCTTATGGCTACTGAAAAGTTTTAAAATGAATAGCAGCATACATTACCCAGAATTTTAATATTTTAGTTTATTACTATCGTGCAATGTATTGTATTATCACTGCTGTTTATCTTTAAATATTTATCCATAATGCTAGTCAACACCTACACTTGAGCCAAATACTTTCTTCCAAGAATTGTCTTTCCCTCTCACTAGCTCATACGAGCAATACCACAAATAACTTCTGTCTTTTATTCTGAATTTGTGTAATGGATTATATCCACTTTGTTTATGTAATTAATAGTGCAGAGTGCCAGAATTTTAATAATTGACCTAATGAACTTTAGTTAATGCTATAATAGATCAAGCTTTGTGTTACAGCCCTCAAACAATCATATTCAATTCTTTATGTTGCTTACCTCCAGATCCAGAGGAGTACGTGAGATTGAGGATATTTGTTTTCTCAGATTTGTCTATACAGATTTAACGGACAGATAGATTAATTGAAATTAAGAAAACATTACTGGCAGGGCATGGTGGCTCATGTCTGTAATTTTGGGAGGTCAAGGTGTGAGGATGGCTTGAGCCCAGGGACAAAGAATCAGCGTGGGCAACCTGGTGAGAACCCATCTCTAAGAAAAACACACACAAAAAAATTAGCTGGGCATGGTGGTGAGTGCCTGTAGTCCCAAGCTACTCAGGAGGCTGAAGTGGGCAGATCGATTGATTGAGCCTGGGAGGTAGAAGTTGCAGTGAACCATGACTGAGCCACTGCACTCCAGTCTGGGCAACAGAGCCAAACCCTGTCTCAATTAAAAATAAAAATAAAAAAAATAGGAAAACATTTCTATTTGGTAAAATCTTTCTGGCCATACATTCACTTTCATTAATTTTAATGCAGTTCATAAAGAATAAAAAGTGATCAGATTATACATGCTGTGTGGATCATTCTTTCCTTTATCAATACTAACAGTGCTTTATTACTTTTAGAATATTATGATTCAGAGTTAAAAAAAAAAGAACTTTGCAAAATATTTGCTTTTGTGTACTCAGATATGTAGCTCTCCTATAGAAACTAACATTGTGGATAGATACATAATCTTGATTAAAACAAGCTGGTTCACAAAATAAAATTTGATATGTTCAATTATGAATGAAGTAAACTCATAATACATTTAAAAATTATAGCTTCAATTTTGTAACATGCTTTCACTTCAGTTAAAGCAGAAACTGATGTGATACGTGTGACAGACAGTTTAGTTGCCCAAGGCTAAGCTGATATGAGCCACAAGACTAGACATTTCTTAGGGCTGTTTTCTTTCTGTAACATTTTTGCCTTACATAGATAATTCATGTTTTATTAAGAGTCTAAATAAAAGCAACTTTAGTTGGATTTATTCATTCCTAAACGTAAAATGAAAAAAAAAAAATGACAACAAGGGAAGTCTCTGACACTTGAGAAAACTAAATTTAAAAGGTGGTAAAGAAGAAGGGAGAGGAAGATTTCCAATTCATTTACAAATTGTAGGAAATTATTATAATATCGCAAGACAGAATGATGACAATGGAAATGGTGTTAGGAAAGAAAAAGAGAAAGCGTAATTTTTTCAAAGTGAAGGAAACTCATATTTTCATTATAGTAGACTGATTAGAAATGTGTTCTAGAGAAACAATTCTCTAGATGCTGATTTGGAAAATGCAAGTGGCATAAGGCACTTAATTTGCTCACTTTTATTCCATTTAGAGTCTCTTAAAATACATTTTTCTTCATTTGGCTAAAAAATACATTGGGATTAAAATATTCACAAACCAAAACATATTTCTAATGCTAAACCCTTTATTATTTTATTGTTCATAGCAATTTGTTTTCATCAATGCTTAAGTATTAAAAAAAGTTAAATTGGCAAATTTTTATTTTTTTGAATTTTACTGTTCCATAAAATTTAGGGCTGTAAAATATATACCTTTTCTCAATCGAGTAAGCAGTTTTTCTTGAAATGGTGACAAAGGGTTAGATGTATAGTGATGGTTTATACCGTAGTGTGTTTATGGAAGAGACAACTCAGTTCCTTCTACTCCTGAAAATAAATAAGGTTTCTTAGAATATTTTTACATTATAGAAATATTATAAATGGCACATGTGCATGCCAAGACATCATTTTCTAAAATGAAGAACAAAGGAAAATGTGTAGCATATAAACTGCTGCTATTGTAATAATGTTTATAGGTGACATGGGAAGGATTTTTCTTTATGCTGGCATTAATCAAATTTGGATGCTAACACATTTTTCCATGCTTAACTATATGTTGATTCAACATGTTCGTCGCTTATGTTGACTTCCTCCTAAATTACACAGTTTACTAGAGGAAAACAACAAATCGTCCAATCCCCCATCACATCTAAATAAAGTTCACCTCATCTATTTTAGTAAGACAAGTTTGAAAGTGCCTGAAATCTGGTATAATGTATGGCATTTTCCATAAATAAATTTATGTTTCACATATATCTTAAAATTTTGCAAGCAAAGAAACCTCTTTTTGTTTGTGAAAATGTCACATAAAGTAATAAAATCTAAAATGCAGTTTTCGCTCCTCTCTCCCACATACAGAATATAGAATTACAAGAGAAGTATATATGCTTATGATGAAGAAAATGTATCACAAAAATAACTGAACGACAAGTCAAAACTTTACTAGGGATTTAATTCAATAAACCATATAAATAATTATAAACATATAAGAACTACAGGAAACTTAATTTTACATATCATAAATAAATTCAATTATTCATTACTGAAAGGAAAAAGTCCTTTATTTCATGGCTACTTTTTCTTAGCTCTGTAGGCATCTGATTTTAGACAATTTCCTCTGAAGTTATTCATCAGCTATTGATCACAACTCAAGTGGCTTTAATGAAATACTTTGATTGCGGGAGTATAGAAAGCACACTTGGGGCCAAAAGACAGCTAACACTATGTAAACGAGGAGTCGTTAATTATAACTCAGCCAATGCATGAAGATTAGAGTATGTATTTGAATGGGAGAAATACTCTTACAAAGAAATAATTTAACTTAGAATTGCTTAGAAAACAGGGAGTAAAACCAAGGCCATAAAACTTAGTGGCATCATTATTGTCAGCTTCAAGAACACTTCCACATAATGGGTTATGTTGGATGACAGGAATACAAAGACACTAGGCTAGATTCATAAACGATGTTTTCAAAATTCAGTCAGCCTGACCTTGGTTCAAATTCATGTGCTGCCAGTTACCAGCTGTGCAAATTTGGACAAGTTCCTTAGCCTGTCTGAAACACTTTTTCTTCAACATAGCAGAGTAAAAGCACACTTAGACCGTAGTGTTTTTGTTAGGATCTCATCAACTGAGGTATGTGAAGTGATTAGACAAGTATACCTGGTAAATATTACAAGCTTAACTGACATTAACTGCTAGTAGCTGCAGTAGTGGTAGTAGCAGTAATATTTACCAGTTATTATTAAAACTCTACAAAGTCACAACCTAAGACAAATGCCAAGTGACAAATGATGTTTCAGAGAGTAGAAACAGATCAGAAATTGTGACTGAGAAGCTAAGAGTGGAAGGCTACGAAAGACAAGAGGCCAGCCTTGGTTTTATGCTTTGCCCAGTGAAAATGTGGAAAGCAACATGAAGACAGGAAGAGTTAAGAAGCAAGATAATTATTTGTCAGGGCAAGAAGTAAAAGGAGTCAGTTATCAAATGTTCATGGTGCTGCTCCTGAAGCCAAGAGTTTGGGTCACTGGGCATCTCACTCAGTCATGGAGACTCCCATATTTCCATGCTTAGTGGGCATCAGGCCACAGATGTTGGGTCCTAGGCCTTTAGGAATACAGATGTGGGGCACAGGGCTGGGGCCAAAGCTTTGAGCCAAAGGTAAAGAAGAATAAATCAGAATAAATAATCTTCCCAATTAATATGAGCTGAGGCTCCTTTAAAATTTTTTCTACCAACAAATATTTTCATTTTAGCCCCTCTTCCACCCACCAAACATCAGGGAATAAACTATTCATGTGAAAGAGGTGAACCTAGCATAGTAATACTTTGTCCTTAACCATAACATGTAGCAATAACATGGTCTAGGAACCTAAGCAGTTGACATTTAACATAGGTACAGTAATTTTAATTTTTTGTCATCTTGAACCCTACAGAATAATTTTAACTAGGTTTTCAAAATCTAAATATTTGTGCTATTGACTTAGATTACCATATTGAAAGAGACACTATGCACTTAGAAAAAAAACAAGTGACAAATACAAAAAGGTAGCACATATTGCCAGTTATTAAGTTACAGTTACCCTCAAGTGCTGGCAATTTAAAATGAACTTGTCTTATCTTAGGCAGGAGTTAATTCACTCTGCACTTACAGAGAAATGCTCATCACTTTTAGATGTTCATGCCGATCAACATAGCAATGAATGAGATTACATAGGCTCTTCTGCTAAACTGGGATAATAAACATTAATTAATTAACTAATCAATGGAAATAACCCATAGAGATTATCAAGATTGTAAAGATGACAAATTAGCAGAAATTGGAAAAGAAACATGCTGTTCTCTCTACTCAGGTCACTCACTTATCTTTGCTGTTCAAGGAGAATATTTGGCAGGATTTTATCAGACAGCCGTTATTTAACATGTATTGAGTGCTTCCTGACTATATCACACTGAATTGAATTGCCAACCAATGTAATATTCAAAATATTTACAAAGTTTAACATGCTCTCCTTGATAGGCCAGGATAAGCACTTTTTGTTCATCTTAGATAATTATTTTGCCTATTTATCTTCCCACCAATTTCTTAACACCAATTTTCATATCAATGATCAGTAGAATTCTCTTTGCCTTTTTTATTCCATTTTCTTATTTTGAAGAAAATCTTTAAATTGAACACAGATAACACTTTATATTAATTATTATTTTAAACTTTAAAGTATACTTTGTGATTTAGTTTTTTTTTTTTTCTTTCTTCGGTCTAGTTGGAAATAGCTAGGTAACAACTGAAATTCCAGGGGATACTCCTTTAGACACTATTTTCACAGACATAGTCTTATATTAAGGAAAATGTAAAGACACAGGAAATTACTGATGGATAGGCAGATATCCTTTAATGAGAATAAGGTCAATATTACAGTTTGGGTATTTAAAAAAGAGCCATAAATATGCACTATCAGTGGGTAATTTTCCATATCAGAAACACGTAGAAATGTGAAAGATACATGGCTTCCTCAGTCTAAGTATGTGACTCAAATAACAGACACTGTTTTCAGTGATAGGAGAATCAAATTTGCAATTAAATCACAGCCCCTGTAGCTCAAAAGTGGAGTGTTGGCAAAACAATCCCTGACTTCAAAACTAACACCCAAGAGCAAAATCCATGACATTCAGCTGCTGTTTTAATAGAGATCATTCATTCTGCCCCCAACCAAATCTTCAGAGGTCTGGTTTAGGGAGATGATTATACCACCCATCAAGTGTCATAGTAGTTATGGTGCTCTCTGATATATCTTTGGGAAACATACCATTTCCAAGTAAGCCCTCAGTTCAGGGACAAGATCAGAATTGAGATTGAAAGCTTTAGCCATAAGATAGTCTTCAGGCTTTTTCATTTGTAATATATTGTGAGATGTGCTGGTAGAAAACACGACTTGACAATTGATTTACTGTACAACTTCCTAGAAGGAGGTTTTTCCAATTCACTGGAAAAACAACATAATATTTCCTATACTGCTATTATTAACATTTACAGACTTAGGGAACCATGGCACTATGAAGGACAGTAAGAGAATACACAGTTAAACTGGTTACTCTAAAAATAAATTACATTCACAACTATATTTTACATTGCTATTTTAAAATATCTTTCCTAGTCTCAACAATAGCTAAATACAGTTGTATCATAGAAAATCATCATTTAGGAATTCTGAATTGAAACCGGTATTTGCTTCTGTTCCCAGTTTCATTCAATCTAGGAAAAGCAATGTGGTACACTATGCAATCATGCTGTCCCAATTTCTAAAGCCAAACTTCATTTCAAGCCTCGTTACCTAGAAGGTAAGTACATGAATTAACAGATCTTAAAAAACAGAAATATGACTTGATTAGTGAGTTACCAATAGGATGCTTTCCCAACAAATAAGCAAACAACAAATCTGTCTTCTGGTGCCTGAAAATGTCACTGCCAAACTATTTTGAGTCAAGAAAATAGCCTTTGAGCAATAATTTTAAAATAAATATGTTTGCAACATGGGAATCATATGCTAAAAATCATTGGCAATGAATAATTGAATTTGTCTTCCAGCAAAAACCTCTAGGGATGTGATACAGAACAGGCAGGTTTAATGGAATAGTAGAAAAAATGTAAGAGAGTATATACTTAACAGAGTCAGAGAGGATTCAAATTTGAGATCTCCCATCATTTAAGAAAAATATCCATTTTAAGAGAAGGATGAACTAGACAAGGTCTAGACTGTCAGCAAAAGAAATATCTTCTTCTTTAATAGAAATAACATTTATCATAGTAATTTTAAAATATCAATGGATTTTTCTGTTTTTAGACAGTTGAGTGTTAAAAATTACCCAATGTCCTATGTCAGCTATTAAGAGAAGTTTACAAAAAGGAATAATCATCACTTTACTTGACATTATACACATTCACTACACAGTGTGATGTGAGACTTATGGAGTGAAATCTGACTCATTTAACATACAACTAGAACTAGAATAAGTTTTATTTTTCTTACTGAAAATTAATATATAGTTTTTTAGTACATTTGTACCTCTATTAATTATAAATCTGATGATGCAACTGACTTGATTTGATTTTAATTTCGAATTCTAGAAGGAAACAGAATGTCTTGCTCTATTCTGGCACCATTAACAATAACACCTAACCTTTAAACTTTTAAAAGAAAAGTATACAAGATGACAGGACACAAATGCTCTTTGCTATGTGTGAAATTTGCTTTTACTACGAAAGATATGTTTTCCAACTGGGAAGCCTTTATATCCCTCTTGAAACACCTAAAGCATATTCTGTTCTGTATTGTAGTAACTCTACATCTAGAAATGGGTATCAACAGAACTGTTATTGCAAACATAAGGTACTCTGTTTTTTATTCTGCTGCTAAACATCACTACAAACTTGTAACTTGTAACACTCAGATGTATAACCTTACATTTTCATAGGTCAGAAGTTGGACACAGGTCTTACTGGGCTACTTTCCAGGTGTTATTGATTTTAGGGCTCCCTTCCTCTTGAGGTTCTCAGGGAGAATCCATTTCTTTGCCTTTTCCATTTTTTAGAGCCTGCCTACATTCATTGGCTCATGAGTCTTTCCCTCCACCTTCAAATCCAGCAAGGTCGCAGCTCTCTAACCATTCATTCATAGCCACATTCCCTTCTCTCTTATTCTGCCTCTTTCTTCACTTTTAAGGCTCTCCTGATTACATGGATCATATCCTGGTAGTCCAAGCTAACCTCCTCATCTCACATTTCTTACTTATTCACATCTCATAGTCCATTTCCCATGTAAAATGATATATTCACAGATCCTTGAGATTAGGACATGTGGTTTTGAGGATAGGGAATATTATTTGTCTACCAGCCAAACAAAATTATAGAGTATTATTTCTTCCCCACAGTACACTGGAAACTACCCATCAATAGAACATTGACAGGAAATTTTGATACATGAGTGCAATGCAACATTATGCACTTGCTACAAATGACAAGGCACTTCCATATATAATGACATAGAAATATGATTACAAAATCTTAAATACAAAACACAGGATTTCTAAAGTGTATTTGTTAAGACCATTGGGTCTGTGAATTCAGGTCTATGTTTGGTTCCAAGTTTGTATACTAACTTCTTATAAGAAAGGATCTATATGTACTGATGAAGAAGAAAATTGCAAAAAAAAAAAAAAAAAAAAAATTACCTGACATACAACCACCAAAGTATTGCAGCTTAGGTTCATAACAGGTCAAATGGAGTCTGTGATGTTGAGAGTGTATTTTCAGTCTTATTATTGCATATCACTATCACTAAGTGCCAAAAATAAAGAAAAAAATCAGTCATCTTTTCCTTAAATTAAAATGTTATTTCATGTTCATGTTTTACACATAAAAGATCATAAGACCCAAGACTGGTAGACATTGGGTTATCTCAGTAATTTTGGAAATAATGAAAATTTCAGTTAATGTTACTTTTGAAATATGCTCATTTTTTAGGACAAATTACTTATCCTTTTTATCATCGATGATCACATTAATTGAGTCTTTTACAATCTTAGCCATGAGCTCTTTGGAGTCTGCTGTATGCTCAGCATTTTAAAGAACATCTGCTACGATAGTTTTACTTGATTTTTTAGCCCTTGTTGTCTTCTACTCTAGACAGCAGCACATTGCTGAGATTCGATTCAAACTCACCAACAGCATCTTTAGCTTTACTTTATGTCTCTGTTTTCCAGTTCCCAGGTTTATGACATTGCATGATCCCATTCCAGCTCATGAAGTTCTTTTTCTCTCTTTCATTACGGTCCTCCTTCATGGGTTATAGAGTAAGAGCACTGCTAAAGCCCTTACTTGTGAATCTGAATTTTTAACAGTTATATAGATAGTTATTGGAACAATCAGATGTGGAATAATATTTAATTTGTTTGTTGAACTTCTGAACACATTTTAACATGTCACGATAGTCCTTTGCATATTTTAGGATTTCTAAAAATATTTCCTTTGAGTTTTATTACAGGTATCATGCACATAGTCAAATGTATGACATAGTACATTTGTCAGCTTACATTGAATGAAAATATGGTTATTATTTCATAAAACTGATATTCAAGGGAAATGAAATAAAAAAGACAGCACTTATTTATTTGCTACTCAGCTTAAATATGATAGTGTTAATTTTGATAGTTGTTAAAATTCAAGCCTGAGTTAGAGTATTTATTTTCCATAAAATAACTTATATACAAATAGAAGAATTGTCATTCCTTTAAATACAAAAACAACTCTTATATAGGCATGAGAAAATTAAAAAAAAAAACTTAAACATGTAAATACAACACTTTTTTATTACAACTTTAAACTAAAGTTTTTTTTTTTTTTTTGAAAGGAAATTAGGCAATGCCAAGCTTCAAAGAAGTCCTTTGGATAACTTTTCCAGCTGTTTCACATTTTTATTTTCTATTGTTGCTAGTTCTAAATGTAGAGTTGTGGAACTATTGATGTTGCACATACATTGTATATTTGCTAGTATATTATAACGATATTCTACCCTTTGGCTTGACTTTTCCTGCATAAACTAGAAAAGCATATATTATATTAAATGTATGCATAGAGCAAATGGCCAAATTCAGCCCTCAGTGACAATCCTAAATAATTAAATGGTTTAAAAGAAAAAGTGCTTGCAAACATGTAAGAAGACAATTAAAATATATTTTTAGATCATCCAGCAACTTGAGCTTAAATTTTGTTTGCAATAAATCTTCTAATGTCTTTATTGTTTATCAATGCTTCCAGTGAACGTGTTAGTCATCCAACATTCGTATGTTTTCAAATGGCACATTAATTTTTAGGCAACATTACGTAGTTGTTTTTGTTCCCTTAAAAACTGCCTGGTCACCCCTGAACAAGCTGAGCATGGAATGAGTTTCTGTGCTTTCAGAAAGGCGAGTACAGACATTAAAGAGAGTGATCTTACCAAGAGGTTTTAAAATAAACACCTGTCTTGTTTATTCTTTAAATTATATACCTTGTAATAAATGTTTTGTGTTGTGCACAATGTTTATGTTTCATATCGCTGCCTTATTATTTTTAAATAAAAATGTTAAAATGATTGTTCTCTTTGGAAAAAAAAAATTCAAAGTAGTGGCCAGACATAGCATTATCCTCGCTGTCCCTCTTGAATTTTTCTTTTATTCTTCTTCTCCATTCTCTACTTCAAAGTTTCACTCTCTCTCCTAACAAACTACATTAATACCACATGTATTACTACATTAAATCGCATGTAAATTTCAATATTGCAACATTTTAGATTGTTCTTTCAGATCATCTCTGCAAAGCCTAATTACATATATATATATATAGTGTATAATATAAAGTGTATAAATATATATGTATATAAACACACACATATACACACACACACACATACATGCATATACACACACACACACGGTTGACCCTTGAACAACACAGGTTTGAATTGCATAGGTCAAACAGACATATCTTCTTACCCCTCCACCACCTCTAGTATAGTAAGACCAACCCGTCTTCCTTTTATTCCTCTTCAGCTTACTCAACATGAAGAAAATGAAGATGAACACCTTTAAATCTATTAAATCCGCATGAGGCAAGCAGTCTATGTACTATATTGAAGTCCTCATATCCCACCACATCTCTGTGAAATGCAAAGACATAGAAAGTGACTTCTGCTGAATATTCTTTTTGTAACTGATGATTTGAGCCCTACCTATTTCTTGTGATTGACAGATTGGTCTATTGTGTCTTCATCCTATAATTCATTCTTAATGTAATACAATTAATATACTTTTGAAGGCTATTGCAGGATCCTAGGTAACGGCTAACTGCTAATGAAATAAAATTATAACTGTATAGTAGGTTACAGCTGTTGCATATAAAGAAAAGAATTTTGCTTTTCAATATTGTTTTAAAGAAAATGTTGGCCCGGCGCAGTGGCTCACGCCTGTAATCCCAGCACTTTGGGAGGCCAAGGAGGACGGATCAGGAGGTCAGGAGATCGAGACCATGCTGGCTAACACGGTGAAACACCATCTCCACTAAAAATACGAAAAATTAGCCAGGCGTGGTGGTGGGCGCCTGTAGTCCCAGCTACTCAGGAGGCTGAGGCAGGAGAACAGCGTGAACCCAGGAGGCCGAGCTTGCAGTGAGCCAAGATCGCGCCACTGCACTCCAGCCTGGGTGACACAGCGACACTCGGTTTCAAAAAAAAATTAAAAATAAAAATAAAAATAAAAAAGTTACATTGATTTTATAGGAATGAAGAGCAGTTTTAAGGTTCAATAAATAAGTAATGACTATGAAAATATTAATATTAGTAATAAATTAATGGTATATTAATGGTCTGTCTATCTAATCTGGCTTACTTAGGTGTTCATGTACCCTATTAATCTTTTATTAAATTATCAGTTGAGATTATATTAACAAATATTCACTGAATGTTGTAATAAAAGTATGAATTTACCATTTTATGTGGGTTGAGTTAGGTTATTAAGGAGTCACTATCACATAAAAGATTACTACTTTACTTCTATGTGAGATTTTCTTGAAACTTAAATAGCATTAAGAACCATGAAAGCAGCAGATATTCAAAAATTTTAAATAATTTTAATTCTAATAACTCATTGTTATTACCTCTACCCAAGCTCAGAATAATAACTGAGAGGGAATGGCCAGAAAAGTAGGTCAAACACCAGGAATTGTCTCTTAGTTCATCAAAAACATTTATCATACTGCCTCTATTGGAGAGAGCATGAATAAGAAAATGTTAACAGTCTTATAGGATCACTGAGATGTTAGGATAAAAAATTAGTATTTTTGAGCAGAGAATAATGAACACATGTATAGATTGTACCTGCCATATCTAGCACATTTTGTCCCAAATCATCAGTCACTGGGCATCTTTCTGTTTCTTTAGACTGACAGAGATCCCTTCAACTTCAATCTTTGTAATATTTACTTGGCCACAATTCCAAATTATTTTCTACTACAGAGCATCTACGATGTATAATTTCTGCCATAAAGGGTATACTTTTCTTTCTAATCCTAAATGTTAATCTACTTCATTAAAGTGACAATATCTTCCCCAAATCATGTTTTGTTTGTGTTTCAGTAATGCTAATTATGAGGATTTCAAAAATATATGACTTAAAAATGATGCAATTAATAAGAAGATCATGCAATAATGAGATATTTGTTTACTTGAAAATAAAATATCAATAATTCAGTAGTCAATATGTTGTATTTACAGTATGCTTGAGCCATATACAATTTATAATTGGGATTCAACTCTATTATTAACTCCATAATTTACATGGCATTGTAAGAGGTTATAGTACAGATGATATGCATGTATAATTCATCATTGTGCACATCTTTGTGTGCAATGTGCTATCTGCTTCCACAATGATCTACTTCCCCATAATAAAATGTCTATTCTTTATCTGATTCCACTGAGTAAAAGGTGCCAATAAATAATGCACAGACAAATAAATGCAACAATATCCAGATAACAAAAACCAATAGATCAATGTGGATGTGCATTAGTGTCTGCATTTCAGAGGTGGTTTAACTTAAAGAAAAGCTCAATTTCACATTCATGTTTTGCCCTCTTCACTATTTCAACATTTGCTTTCACAGATGTACTGGTAAGAAGAGGACTTTGGAATCTTTAAAACATTTCATAAACCAAAATAGAGGTAGTAGAGTGGTAGTATATTATCTCCATCTGAAGTAGTTACGGAAACCACTCCAAGAATTAGAGCCACTATAAATTGTATGAAACAGAATTAATAAAACATGCTTAATACTATCAGAGGAAATTAAGAGAGTAGCTGTAAAATATTCAGAATAGGTTTATATCCCTGATTTCTGATTGTTTTAAAAATTTCAAACAATAATCTCAATTTATTTTGAGAAAGCATTTGTTTTTGTCTGGAAGATTAGTAAAACATCAGCTAATATAAAGAGTGCTACAGAAAAATAGCTGTATGGAGTTGGCGCTGTATGGAATTATCTCTCTCTCATTTAGAGAGATAATTAAGCAATGCTTAGGCTTAGACAAATTAATGTGTGTAATTTGTTGGCCTGTTTACTAATTTGCAATAAGAAGTGTAGAGGAGACCAGTGGGTCCTGACTTATTTTGCCTGATCATTCTCTTCCTGTAAACAGAAAATGGGGGTTTGGGGCTTGGGAGAGTAGAAGAGTGAGAGGACTTGGGTGGGTATTAATCTAATGTTAGCTTTGTAAATAAGGAGTCAGATCCCGGTAAGATTCTACAATAGGCAGTTGGATTCATCTCACATTATAGGCAGTTTTGCTGACAAAACTCAAATCCTCAACTCTATTAGCTATGATTCTTCTCCCTGGCATTGCTTGGATGGGTAATGTCAATATTTATCTCAGGGACTCTCCTGATTATAAAATTTCTTGGCTGACCTACTTTTTTCTTATTGACATGTTCTTCTTTCAGATATGCTCATACATTCAATCAGCTGTACTCAGTGGTAAATTACCCTGAAGCTAAGAAGCTTAAGCTTCTCACTCGAACAGGCCTCTTCAAAGCCTGGGGAGAAGCCAGAACAAAGTGTCCACATGGTAATATATTTTTATGAGATTTTCAAAACTAACATTTATTTCTGAAAGAAGGTCTTTCAAATTGTATATACTTCAGGCCTCAGACAACCCAGATCTTTCCTAGTTTGGTTAAATATAGTGATCCTAGCCTGGGAGCTATTTTTCAAATCACAGTGATTTTTCATGAGTACATTCTGATATTAGAGCTTAATTTTTATGAAGTTATCTATTTTTCTTTATTTTGTTAACTTCTTAGAGGACTCCAAGGTGTTTCCCAGTTTCTTACACCATATGGCAACTATAAAAATACAATGAAGCTGGCCGGGCACGGTGGCTCACACCTGTAACTGCAGCACTTTGGGAGGCTGAGACAGGTGGATCACCTGAGGTCAGGAGTTCAAGACCAGCCTAGCCAAAATGGTGAAACGCTGTCTCTACTAAAAATACAAAAATTAGTCAGGTGTGGTGGCTAGCGCCTGTAATCCCAGCTACTCAGGAGGCTGAGCTAGGAGAATTGCTTGAACTCGGGAGGCAGAGATTGTAGTGAGCCAAGATCACACCACTAAACTCCAGCCTGGGTGACAGAGCAAGACTCTGTCTCCAAAAAAAAAATATATATATAATATATATATATATATATATATATGCTACAAACCTTAGTGCAATATATGTCTCACATACAACTGCAACTTTGATTAAGGGTTTTAGCAACCTCAGTGTACACATAATCCACTCTTTAAATGGCCCTAATTTTTGCAGACCACCTTTAACACTGCCTTTAGAACACAGCAAAATGTACAATCAGCTTGTAGTCAGTCTTCCATCTCAAACCTCTTAATTGTTCTCTATTGTGATATTTTCAGAGTAGGTGCAGATATCTATGTATTAACAATGTCAACTCTTCTTAGATCTGATTATCAGAACAGAACTTCCTAAATGCCTCATATGTACATATTGGTATGTCCAACACAATTTATAAGTATGCATCCATTTATTTACATAGACCCACACTTCTCAAATAGAGCAACACAGAGATCATTTTGGTATTCCCAATAGTGATCGAATAAATTAGGATCATTTAACGCACACTGTTGCTATTCATAGCTTAACAACTTTAATAACTACAGATTGTTTTTCATATTAAAAAAACAGTTGAAAAAGAGTACTTTGATTTTATTTTGATGATGGGAAGCAAAGGGAAGGACAGAAAGTGTTTCTCACTATTGTTCTTTTTAAAAATATGCTCAGGGTCAAAACACTGGAAATAAATATTTTAATTGCTAAATTGGGGTTCACACACTTAGCAGAATTAAAAAGTAAGTACAACGGCTAGAATTCATATTTGCTAATTTATCCTGAGACTCATTCAAACTGAGAGAGAAGTTGCTATATATAACACTTTATAAGGTGTTTTTGTATATGTAGTGTTACTCAAGCCCCACAAAATCCTGTTGCGTCAGGTTTTATTCGTGTACAAATTGGTGTTCAGAGGGTTAAATAAATTAAAAATGCTCATAGTATACTATCCTGTTGAGGGGGGATTTCAATCTTGGGATCCAGAGGTAGTCAACTTTGATTTCATAATCCACTATGCCATGCTGCTGAGAAAAAAAAGATTATGTGTATATCTATGACAAATAGAACTAAAAGACAAAACATATTTCTATTGTTACCTGTCTCAAAATAGCTAAGTACTAAAACGCAAAAAAATAAAAGGCATAAAAGCTATCAGCAGAGTATAATACCTAGAAAGCATATGGTTAAGTTACCATGTGAATTATAAGTAATTATCAAGGGAACAATCAAAATGGTTCAAACTTTACAATAAGACAAAAGCAACAAAAGATATGTTGGTCCCCAAAATAAACACCAGGGTTAAGCATTTCCTGTGGTGATGGAAGGTCTGAATTTAAGTCTGGCCTGCAAGAAAAGTTTTAATATTTTCTTGAGCAAATTAATTTTCTCTTTGCAAAGCCTTAGTAGTACCTGACTTGCACCGTGGAGCAGATACTCCAGAACCACAGACATGGGATTGTTCCAAGTGCCAGCCTAGATATGAACTAAGACAAACTCCAAGACTGAGGTTGGGTGATCAAGAAGATTGTTGAGTTATTTCACACGCACAAGTTTTGTTTTTTACAAATTTGTGAAAATTTGCAAAACTAAATTTACAAAACTTAGTTAATATGAGCTTATGTATTTCTTATCCTCAAACAGGAACCCCATATGTCTTAATAATCAATCCCAAAGATGCAGTCGAAGATGTGGTTTAATAGATTGCAATTTGGTCCTGGAGATAGCCATATGGGCTTTGTTCCTAACTCAACTACTCTGTAGCTAGATGGACTTAGACAGGTCATTAATATCCCAATGGGTCAATTCCTCATTTTTTTCAAATACTAATATTATGGATTAAAGATTGCTGTGATTTGAAGGTATCCCTCCAAAATTCATGTTGAAACCTAGTGCCCATTGTGGTGTTATTAAGAGGTGGGGATTATGGGGGAAGTAATTTAGTCATGAGGTCTCTGCCCTCATGAGTGAGATTAGTGTTATTATGAAAGAGTTTGAGGAGCGTTACCTGGGCCCTCCACCATGTAAGGACTCAGTAACAAGGTATACTCTACGGACCAGAGGTCGAGTTCTCATGGGACACTGAATCTGCCGGTACCTTGATCTTAGATTTCGTGTCTGCAGAACTGTGAAAACTAAATATCTGTTTTTTTGTTGTTGTTGTTGTCGTTGTTGTTTTAAATACATTATCCAGTCTAAAGTATTTTGTTATAGTAGCCTGATTGGACTAAGACTAGTTTGAACAACAAACATGATAATTGCTCAATATATGGTGATAATAGTAATGAAGAAGGAGATAGGTAAACATTTGTATCAAGTTTGTTTAAATAAAATATTTGAAACATATTCTAGACCTTTCTTTAAACAACTACAGTTAAGTTGCTCACCATTAAAATGGTCTTAGCATACCAACTTGAAAATAATCCAGATCATTTTATAAGTATCCATAGGGAAGTTGTTCAGTCAGTAATATAATTAACAACAAATGGGAGGAAAAAGATTGATGAAAATACAGTGGTTTAAGTAAAATCAAGCATGGCAGTTCTACAGAAGAAGGAAGTATGTGTGGACTTTATGTCATAATTAAATATTCCTTCTACTACCACAACATTCAAATTAACTGCTGATCACCCAGCCACCATGTTTTAGCTCTTAGGATGACTAAAGCATGACTGGGAAGAATCAATATTAAATGTTGTTAACTGTATTTAACTTAGGACCATTTCCTAGATTTCATCTATTTTTTTATTTTTTATTTTTTTATTTTTATTTTTTGACACAGGGTCTCACTCTGTCACCCAGGTTGGAGTACAGTGATGCTATCTCGGCTCACTGCAACCTCCAGGTTCAAGTGATTCCCCTGTCTCAGCCTCCTGAGCAGCTGAGATTACAGGCACCTTGCCACCATACCTGGCTAATTTTTTTTTTTTTTTTTTTTTTTTTTTTTTTTTTTTTTTTTTTTTTTTTCTTTTGGTAGAGACAGGGTTTCACCATGTTGGCCTGTCTGGTCTCAAACTCCTGACCTCAGGTGACCCACCTGCCTCAGCCTTCCAAAGTGCTGGGATTACAGGCATGAACCAACACACCCAGCCTCATTTCCTAGATTTCATTTAAAGGCTTATCTAGTAGACATTGTAAAAATAAAGACAATGTTTATTTTGATATAGAGTACCGGTAGTTTTTAAAAAAAATGGACACTTTTTTTCTTCTAAGACCACTAAAATCCTAATTAAAAATCATATATACCACATAAATTTCTGCTATAAAATGCAAAATTAAGATTTTAGGAGGCAAATCTGGAAAGAGACTAAAATGTCAAATATATTCTGTGAAATGATTTTTAATTTTCAGTTCCCAGTCATAAGCAATAACAAACTCAAAGTGTTAAGTAAAATTAGGATAGCAATAAATTCTGCCACACAATAAAACCCAAGAGAAAAAATTGTGATAATAAGAGTAATTAAAGAATGTAATAGTAACTTGATAATTGTATAGTCTGTGTCCAAAAATCCAAATGGAATCGTGGGTATATGCAGGGGAAAAAAAGCATAAGGTGGAATGAGAGAAATAGCAGTAAGTTAGTCCATTATGTCTGTGCGCCTACACTGAATAGGACTGTATCACAATGTTACAATCACTGTTATACACGTAAAAAATAATTAATTTATGAAAAAGCTTCCAAGTGTAATGGGTTATAACCATTAGCATTAATTTACCACAAAAAGTATTTGTGCACAGGAGTTTCAAGTGCTTTTAATGAAGTATGTATGAAACTGTCCTGCTGTTGTTGTACAGGTTGTGCTGATGATATTTGACTAATTTGGGAATAATTATAATGTGATAAGGAAAAACAATGTAATGAACTTCCGTTTCCTGAAGTGAGGTCTTCCAAATACCAAGTCTCACAAGGTGGACTGTGGAAAGGGCACCAAAGTCAAATATATCTTAAAAATTCACCATATTATCTATTCTCAGCATGGACTTCATAATGTACATTGGCATTTTACAGTCTCTCTGAAGTCCTGCAGTAAAGATATCTGTTTATCTTAGTTTAATCTAGTGTGTTTTATATCACCTATTAACATTTACAGAACGTGCAATATGCTTTGAAAGGTGCTAATCTAAATTATAAAAGCTTTCTGAGTATATTTATGTCAGAGCATGGATATTTTAGTGCTTTCATTTTCTTATTATAGCATGACAGAACTCATGTTCATCCACAACCACATCTTGACTCAGATAAAAACACCTGGAATTTAGAAAACAATATATACATTTAAAACTCTCTGCATTTCAGCTGGCACTATACTGTTAAGTATTAGCAGCTACTCCCATTCTGAAATCAAGAAACTTGACATCACTGCTAGGCCTCTCATAGCCAATATCATTTACTTACCTAGTCAGTAAGTAAATGCTCCAATAACTTTCTAAACACATTTAATCTTGTATTTTTCCTTTTTCCCTTCCACTGCCTCCTGTTGTAGTGCTGCTCTCATTCTGCCTCAAGTACTAGAAATTCCTCATATCTCCCAGAACCTCCAATGACATGAGCATCCAATTTATAACTTCACTGTGGTTTCTAATCATTTTCTGCAGGAATAAATTTATGAACACAGACCTCAAGGGGACATCCTAGTCTGTTTCATCCTCTTGGGTATCATTTATCTTCCACCATTATCTAAATATACTTGCTGCAAGGAAGACTTAATACCCTCCCTATCTTCTGCAGTACTTAGAGTGACCTAGATAATCATGGACATTTGCCAGTACTGTTATCCATGTGTGAATGGCCTCATAATATTAAGAGGTAAGTGCTGCTTGGCTTTTGAGTATTTGTTTTCTTAAAACCGAGGCTACATATCATGCATATGTGTATACCAAATTAGAATGTCTTCTACAATAATTGTATGGTTAGAATATAACTGCACTCAGTGTTTTATTTTTGGCAATAATAATGCCTACCACATAATGGTCATCTTACTTAATGAGGTATGTATTGTAACTCCAAAAACTCAAATCGCAAAGAGATTGAGCCTGTTGTTCAGGTTAAACAATTAGAAAGTACTACAGATACAGACTTCCCCGGAAGCCATGGTAGACTATCCAGGGTCACTCCTTACACTACAATGGTTATTAATTGTACCCTATTGGTTTAGGTAGGCCAAGCAGAGTTCCTTCCCCTGAAATTCTCCTGTGAAAGAGATTCCTGTGTGAGTGTCTGCTGATATTTTGAATGTGTGATTAGTGGGATAGCCATTTTCTTCTTTGTGGACAAAGACAAACAGAAAAGAAAAAATAAAACACGTATGTGCTGAGCGCGGTGGCTCACGCCTGTAATCCCAGCACTTTGGGATGCAGAGGCGGGCGGATCACCTGAGGTCAGGAGTTTGAGACCAGCCTGGTCAACGTGGCAAAACCCTGTCTCTGCTAAAAATATAAAAATTAGCCTGGCACGGTGGTGGGTACCTGTAATCCTAGCTACTCAGGAAGCTGAGGCAGGAGAATCACTTGAACCCAGGAGGCGGAGGTTGCAGTGAGCCGAGATCATGCCACTGTATTCCAGCCTGGGCATCAGAGACAGACTTCATCTCAAAAAAAAAAAAAAAAAAAAAAAAAAAAAAGCGACGATAAACAATGAAAAGACTTTTAATTGTGACATGCAAATTCCTAATTTTTGCTCCTGTGTCTCAAGGCATACTCATACATTCTCATAATATAATAAATCCCCCCATAATTTTTTTTGGCTTGAGTAAGTTAGCATTGCTTTCTATTATATGCAATCAAACACTTTCTAATTAATATTCTAGGGGTGCCTCATTCTTTCTTTGCCCTATATTACATGGTGTTTTCTTCATATCTATTTCTTCAGCTTTTTATTCAAAAACAAAACAAACAAACAAAAAAGGAGTTAACAGGCCCCTCTAGATCTCTGAAAGAAGAGGTTTCCATATATAACATCTTATGGAAAAGAAATCTTCACTCAAGAAATGTGTAATTGTTTATAATTTAAATTTTCAGAGTAAAGTTTTCAATAGGGCATAGCATTAGATTTTACAAATTCAGAGAAGTGATATTGGAAAGTTATACTAAAGGATTTGTCAGTGTTTCATATAACTATTAATGAGAGTTATTTCAGTGCTCTGTTTAAAAATTCAATTGCAAATAAAGACAAGTAGCTAAGTGAAACATTGACTGTGGTTTAAGGTAAGGATTTCGCTTGGAACCAGATGGCCTGAAGGAGGAAACTGTAGGGCAAAACTATAAATCATAACAGAAGAAGACAAAGAGGACAAGGAAGCAAGTCAAAGAGGGTAAAAGAAGTTGGGTAACAAAAGATCCAAAAAGAAGCAAAAGAGAAGGAGGTAAAAGGAAGGGCACAGTAATAAAGGGAAGGAGAGGGTTGCCAGCACAGTGTAACATGACCAGAATACTAATGAAAAGCTGTAGCACTGTAGAGTCCAGAACCAAGGAGCAACGGTAAAAGGCCACACAACAGTTGGACAGTTTTTAAAAGTCGCATTGTGCCAGAGGCTTGTAGCAATTCCAGTCCCAAGGATAGTCCTTTAAAATGTAAAGTATGTGGCTTTCCTTAATTGGAAGTTATTCTTTAAAAGAAAGCTACAAAATTTAGAGAAGAAAAATGTGACAACAGAATGCAGTGAATGAAGTAAAGAAATCAAAGTCACCAGTGGGCAAAATGACAATAAGGGCAAAATTAATCAGTTATCAAGTTGACTGTGACCAGGAATTTTTCTTTTTTCCCTTCAGAAAATTTGCTGATTCTTTCCAAATGACCTTGACTGCATGCTTTGGTATCACTATATAACAATCTAATACTGAATGTCTGTACACAATTCATTTGATTGTTGTTCACTTCAGGTGTTATTTAAATGAGCCAAAAACAATATTTAAGTGAGCTGTGTCCTTGAAGAGACAAGTAAAATTTGGATCAGAAGTACCATGGAAAATATGCAAAAGCATAGGGTTTTAAAAAATTGCCACTAGCAGTCAGGAAAACCATACCCCTGCTTCATCCAAGGGAGCAACAAAATAATTCAATACACATTGACGTGGATATCAATCCTTACATTTCTCTCCTTATCTTTTCCACCTATGTTTACTCCCATGGCTATCTTATCTATTGCAAGAGAATGAAGGTGCAAAGTCTCTATGTCCAGACCACGTATGATAATACGATTCTGACCTACAAATGATGTCCTGGAAGCCAAACCACAATCTCTGCAGCCATTCTTCCATAAAGGTCAGGACTTTGTCAATCAATCCTCCTTATTTTGGCACCCTACTCCCATCTCTCGCCTTTCCAACTCCAGACCAAACAGAGAAAGCCAAATAACCTAACCTGAAACCAATCACATAAGATGCTACACTTCTAGTTAGCCTATCTCCAGCCTCCCTATGTTAACAACCTCCAGAGCATATCTAGTGTCTAGTGTCTCGTGTCTTCCCCACATTTTGCCCACTTCCCTACCTGCCTTGAAGTCTGCAAAGCACAAGTAATGGTGGCTGACTTCCTTGATATAGTAAGCTCTGAATTAATGACCTCTTTTTGTTCTTATCTGGGTAGTCATTACAAAGTTCAACCAATGCTTGAGATTTAAAAATTACATAGTGCCGATGACTCCCAATATCGTATCTCTAGCCCATAATTCTCTCCCAGATGACTGGCTTCCTCCATAAAATTCACACTCAGAAATTTAATGGGTTCCTTAAACTTAACATGGACAAAAACACACCCCCACACTCCCTAAATGCTCCATCACTCCAATTTCTTAAGTCCAATGCTTTATATAATTGTTGATTTCTCTCATTCTCACATACCCTGCATCTAATTCAACAGAAAATTCTGTTGTCTCAACTTTCATAAGATGTCAAGAATTGTATTTAATTCTACTATTTTACCATTACCTACTTGGTTGATTGTCCAAGCTATTATCACCTTTCATCTGGATTAGTGTAATAGCCTTTTAATTGATTTCCCTGCTTCTACCCTAAGCCTGCTGTTGCCTATCAGAACCACAGCCAGAATGATCCTCTTAAAGTGTCAGTCAGTTTGGCACTTCTTTTCTACCCTTTTTGCACAGAGTAAATGACAAGCTTTTAATTTTTTTCCCATGATCCTACATGACTTCATCACCAACACCCTCTTTCTCCTAGTTACCTCCCAGCGACTATTGTTTAGACTGTGATAGGTACTTTTCAATGGCTAGAGGATGTTCTAGGATAGAGTGTGATTTTTTTTAAAGTGTTGAAGGATACACTTCAAAAGAGAGTATAATCATAACTTTAATAAAAGTATACAACAAAATGTGTCAGATAATTTGTTTACATCATTAATTCATGGTTGAACCAGTAATGAATGGGATTCAAAGTATAATAAAAAAAAAGCAGGGGCATGTATAGAGAATACAGAATTCTGACACACATTTACAAATAAAGGGGGAACAGAACTATCCACAAGGCAATAATAAATTTCATTCCAAGGGACAATTAACTTATATCTCTAAGGATAAGTATCATTTCCATTATTATAACTTTTCTACAACCTGTGGAGTTGTAAAATAGCCTAATATTAGGTTGGTGTTGGTGTAAAATAGCCTAATACTAGGTTTTGCATTGAAAGTAGTGCCAAAAACAGCAATTACTTTTACATCAACATATAAAATGACAGAGAATAATATTCCAGGTAGGTGAGCTAGATAGGATACTTGCTAATCTATTTCAATTGTTTTTTTTAGATTGAAAAATGTTTTACAAGTTTTCCTGATAAAAGGAAGAGACAGAGAGAGAAAGAGAGAGAGAGAGAGGGAGAAAGAGGAGAAATATGTGTTCCTACATTGGAAGGAACTGGATAATCTTTCTTTAAAATTTGAAAAAGGAAATATGGAACAGTCACCGAAGTGTTCTGAAGGAGAAAGGACGGAAGAATTTAGGAGAAAGAGTCAGAGCTATAATAGGGAGGAAGTAGCATTGAAGACAAAGGGTGGCCTTGACAAACAAAAACTTTTAAGTTAGTGACAAGTTGCACAATGTAAAGCAAAAGATAAAAGAAAAAAATGCAATTAGATGGTGAAAGAAGCATATAAACTCATAGGGTAATAACAATGGAAAGTAAGTGAATCTGTTTGAAGCATAACATTAGAGTCAGAAGATCCAAAAATGCACTCTACACAAGTCCCTAGAGGTACACTAAGTCACTGTGACTCTCTCATGGCTCTGAAAATAAATTCTCATCTCTGTGAGGCCCAGATGTTTCAGGGCTTTGGTGGGATTTCTGCTCCACTTATTCCCCAAATTACCTCCAAATAATCTTGCAATGCTTGAAGTAGCTTGAATGAAAAGTTGTTTTTTCCTCCCTGCATACCAAAGACCCCACATAAAGCACCATTCGTGTTGGTATCCGATGTCTAGCACAATTCTTGAAGTGCAGTATGTTTTAAATGAATGTTTGGAGAACTAAACTAACTTTCATAGATTTATTCAACTTTCTCAGCCATTCTGGCTTTTAAAGACTGCTGATTATCTCAAATATTTTCATATTCACTAATAACAAGAAGCTTCCATCCCACTTTATTGGCCTACTGGTTTGCCTTATTTCTGACAAATTCCTAAGTATTTGGATTGTTTTTAAAAATCTAAAACTAGAGTCAGGCAGTGGCTCATGTGCATAATCCAGGTGCTTTGGGAGGCTTAATTGGGAGGATTGCTTGAGGGCAGAAGTTCACCAGCCTGGGCAACATAGCCTGGACAACATAGCTAGATCCCATCTCTATAAAACACTTAAAAAATTAGCCAGCTGTGTTAGCACACACCTGTAGTCCTAGCTACTTGGAAGACTGAGAATATCCCCTGAGCCCAGTCCAAGGCTGCAGTGAACTATGATGATGCCACTGCACTCCAGCCAGGATGACAGAGTAAGCTCCTGTCTCAAAAAAGGTAAATTAAAATAAAATAAAAATATAAAACCCTTAATAAGATCATAATTTACACATTAAACTTATATTCTCTTCTAAAAATAAGAGGAGTGTTCATGTTTTTAATTTGCTATATTAATTTGCTTAATAATGAAATTTAAGCCTCCATTATTCATTGCCTATCTTTCTGTCTATGCTTTCATTTTCAAGAAAATAAAATGATAAAGAAGAGATTTACGGAAATTATTACGCTCGTGGGGAGAAATGCCACTAGAGTGTGCTACAAAATATTGAATTCTAAGGAAAGTTAAATAAAAATATATTATATTTTTGTAGCCAAAATACTACTATGTGAGTGTGTGTATTATGGATATATATGCAGATATATATAGGCATAGACTTAGATATAGACTAGAAATAGACACAGAGGCATATATATGGCAAGTAAAACTGAATCATTCTCCTCTCTCTCATCTTACATTCTTCCTTTCTCTTCCAAAAATGATGTTTGATATTGAAATTAATATGAACTAGGTACAAAATAAAAAGAATACCTATGTTTCATTTTTTCCAATGGGGTTTCAGTATTGAAGAACATTATAACTAAATTAAATGATGTTAAGGCATACATAAACTTAGAGACTACAAAAGTCTCTAGTAGTAGTTCACTTCTAAGATGTGGTGGCAAATAGCTCATTATATTGAGAGAGAGCCATTGCATTTACTGATAAATATAAGTGTTATAAATTTATTTTATTTCAAAATATATCTCTCCATACGTTCACTTAATTTAACATATGTCTCCTCTCAATTCCAACTTGGTCATCCAGCGTAATAAAAAATAAACATAATCTCTATTTTTCATCATAAGCCTTTAGATATTTAATGATATTTGCCATAGTCTTTCTAAAGACATCTCAATGATGTTAACTATCCTTTATACTATATGGTATACATACTATTCACTACTTCAGTTATGCTTTTGATAGCCCTGGTTTTGCAGCATTATTTTAAACTTAGGTTGTCAATCCTGCATTAATAAACTTCTTTTGTACACCAGAGTTTCAAAATCAATTTTTGTTCCTCATTCAACATATACATTTTAAACTAGTTTTTGACTAATTAAGAAGGTATTCCAGGAGTTAGCATGTTGGGAATTTGCTGAAATTAAAAAAAAAAAAAAAAAAATGTATGTTTCCAAATGTTGTTTACTAAAATCATAGTAGTGCTGACCATAATCACTAGTTTTAGTGAACCCAGGCTGGCTCCAGGTGATCTTTCTTTCCTAAGTGGTTATGAAATTCTGGATTCACAAGGACTCTATTTTTTGGCATTGAGTTATTGTTTCTGCTATTGACCCTTATGCAAATGGGCACATTCACCTAACTTTAATTTCTCAGTTCGGTTCCTCTCCTACTTATTTCCAAACTAAGAATGCCTTCAAATAACCAAGTATATAATTGTCTGATTCTGGAAACAAAATCTTTCTGTTGTAATCTATTACTCTAATATTATTTTCATATTTAGACTTTGACTCCATCACATCTTTCTTTCCTTTGCAGTCTATTCTTTTTGACAAAGGTGCTTGATACCATCTTATACCTGTTTTCTGCTCTTGTTTTCAATTTTTAATTCACTTTATGTGTTCTGCTTCTTTTATCTGATTCCAAAATGTTAGCTTTTTTGCCACATTTTTATTCTTTCACATAGTTGCTGTGCATTGTGTTTTTTTCTTCTTATAATAATCATTTAATTGTCATAAATTATCATTTATTCCCTGATGACATATATTTGTATGATCAATTTAGATACCTCTTCTGAGCTCTCAGTCTATAAAATTTGCTGCTTCATAGACATGCATATCTATGAAATGTCAACTTGGATGTCCCAGAAAGATTTCATATCTAACATGCCTACAGCAGACTCATTATCTCCCCAAATTTGTTCCTCTTCTTGTGTTTCTTCAGTGAGTGAAAGATGATGGTGTCACATCCTTCCCAGTCAAGTGAGTCCCAAATTAAAAACCCTGCTAAGGCATGTTTAATCCTCCATTTCCTTGAGGAATTCATCATGGCTTCCCACAAATCATAAATTCCCCTTGGATCAAGCTCTTATTATTTTACTACAGTTAGTACAATAGACAATCAAGTGCCCTCCTGACTTTTAGTCAGGTGCATCTATATTACTATGCATGTAGTTTTAAAAATTCATACTTTTTTTGCTTCCAGAGACATGGTCATAAATTTCAAATTGATTTGTTTTACTCCCCTATTTAACAATCTTTATACCTTCCTCTTAGCTTCAGTAGGAAGTCTAAACTTCTCAAAATGTTTTACAAAGTTTCTGATGATTGTTATTATTTTTTTTTATTTTCAGCTGTCTACCCTCATCCCCAACCTCTATACACTTTCCTTCCTGTCACACTGACCAAGGCACTATTTATTCTAGTTAGCAGCTTACATTGCTATTGTTGCTCCTTCTGTGGGAGAAAACTCGTTTGACCATCTACCAGGCCAATTTTGCCTAGCTAATTCCTATTGCTTTTTCAACGTTAACTCAGAAATAGCTCCTCCATGAGGCATTTCCTGAAATGTCTTGCCTTTTATGCATTGATGATCCTCTATCCTAATCAAGATTTCCACACTAAGTCAGACCATGTTACATGTCTGACTTCTCACTGTAGACTATAGAATACTTGAGAGCAGAAAACCTGACATCTTATTCCATCTTTGTCCCTAAAACCACAAAGTCTGTAGAATAATATATGTTTAAGAAAACTTTTCTGAATGACTGTGATACACTTATTTTGTATTTATTTCCTTTTAAAAAATATTTAACCATCCACAGTGGGCCTATAGCCCCATTATACTACTTCTGTAGAGATAGGATTTTCTGTATATTCAATAAAATTCCAATCATTTGATTAATTCTACTGACAAGTTTTATATATGCATTCATTTTTTCACATCCTGGAATCTTCCTTTTTCTTCTTTTATTTCTACTTTTCTTTTAAACTGAAGATATTGACAAGCTTTCCTGTCATTTAAAAATATTTGATATCCATACTTTTTCATAGCATGTTTCCAAATTTTATAATTAAAATCAATTGTTATTTTAATCTTCTACTGCATAGTGTCTGTGACGAAATGTGGTCAACAATCTTAGAATCATTTTGCTTCTTCTTGTAATCTAGTGAACTAGTACCACGCAGTTTGCAGATCTCAGCTCTAACATCTCTTCCTCTAGAAAATATCATTGCCTTTGTTTTGATCTGTATTCCTTTAATATAGGCTCCCAGGGCACCATGTACCAGCCATCACAGTCAAAATTGTATACTTTACAATCACTAACATTTGCATTCCATGAGGGTGGAGCATATGTATACATCATCTCATCATTTTATATCCTGTACCTCACATAGTGACTGACTGACATAATAGGTGCACATACAATGCATACTTCCTTTTTTTTTTTTTTTTTTTTTGAGACAGAGTCTTGCTTTGTCACCCAGGCTGAAGTGCAGTGGCACAACCATAGCTCACTGCATCCGTGACATTGCAAGCTCAAGTGATACTCCTGCCTCAGCCTCCTGAGTAAGTAAGGCTACAGGAACTTGCTATCATGCCTGGCTGTTTTTTTGTTTTTGTTTTTTGTGTTTTTTGTTTTGTTTTGTTTTGTTTTGTTTTGTTTTTGTAGAGACAGAGGTCTCACTATGCTGCCCAGGCTGTCTCAAACTTCTGGCCTTAAGCTATCTTCCTGTCTCGGCCTCCCAAAGCACTGGGATAACAGGCTGAGCTATCAGGACCAGGTGTATAATATATATTTCTTTATTCATAAAGACTACATAAATACAATTCCACAGGGGAATGGTTAAATGTGACTTCGTACAATCTGTAGATTTAGAAAAGAATCATTCGAAGAGAATGATGGGTTATTTCTCAAGTCTATGGAAGAGGAAATGATGAAAATCAGAGGCATAAATCTCGATTAGAGGTTTAGTTTATTTCCAGTGAGAAGGTTTAGAAAATAAAATAACTCGCTAAGGAAGCTTATGGAATTTCTTCAATACAAACTCATGGTTATATAGAGGATTGGTGTCAAAAAGTCAGATGTTTTGTATACAATTTTTGTACAAATATGGTTCTAATGAAAACAGAGAGATGGCTTTTTAGGTTTACCTTCAGCCTGTAGATTTTAAACTAAATATATTTTACTCGTGATTAAAGCATTCTTGAACTGCATGCTCAGATAATACTCCATATTGTATCATTAGCCTAATAAAATCACACTTTGTGTTTCCTATGCAATAAAATGAAAATTATCTGTACAGTATTAAGTTTACAAATATGTTTCTGAAACAAGAGCATGATGGATTGCAGTCCCACTGAACATTCAATATTAGCTCTTGCAGGGAAAGAAAAAGAAAATTCACTTTGAACTGAATTGAGATAAACATATCTCATAAGTGAATCAACTTTCAATAATTCACAGCAATAAAACCCAAAATAAAGGTGATATATTATAAATACCATACCTCAAACCAAAACTAGCATCATCAGAATATTAAATTATACATCCTATTTATCACCAGATTTCCCTTCCATTGCCTGTCTTTAAAACACAATTCAAAATATTTTGTATCAGTATTAAAGAAAATTGATATATTATATCATGACAAATAGACTCCGCTATATTTCTTAAAATTTCGATGCTACTGTTTATTTTTTGTGGACCATAAGAACCTCATCATATGTGGAAGACTATAAGCAATAGTATGTTGGCTTTGAAAGTAAAAATACATTAAAAATATTTTTGACATACATTTTCCTTCCATATTCAAGATATGCTTTTGATTTCACAGCAAAATGCAATCTTTGGTTTTATTATTAGGCAATAGTATTTTAAATTTATTTTTATTTTTAAAAACTTTTCATTGATATACAATAGTTGCACATATTCTTGGAATACATGTCATATTTTGATACCTGTATAAGATGTGTCATGAGATAGGTTTTACCTCTTATAATTGTCTTTATATGGGAACATTATAAATCTTCTAATCCAGCTATTTGGAAATATACGGTAAATTATTAACTATAGCTTTCCTACTGTACTGTTGAAAACTATTATTAACAATCATCATACTACTGTTATCTGTGATATAATATAAAATTTAACACATATATTGATCTGACTCAAATAATATTTATATGTGTTTATAAGGGCCTTGCCAAGCTTGGAAAATTATTAATTCAATTATTAGCTTATATTTGAACTAAAAGAAACAATATCACTAGCCCAAAGAGAATCTAATTTACAAAATAAAATTATTTCCCAAAAGTATTAAAGCCAAATTTCCAAATCCTAAATATCTACCAAGTACTTTCATTGCCTTGTTTCCTTTTCTTACCTGTGTAAGAGCTGCCTTTTTTTATTTCTGCTAACTTGCCTATGTCTCCAAATTAGGTTCATGTAAGACTCATTGAGCCACTGAACGTAAGACAGCCTCATTTAAAACTACCATTTTTTTTTGCAGATAGAAAAACATGAAAACTTAGATTATTAAGATTTTTAATTGTCTCAAAACTTCAAAATATTCCCCAACCTGAGATCTGTGAGAAATATTTTATGGCAGATAGTAATTATTAATCTTTTACCTACTTAGTTCTTAGAGCTTCCTTTACACCAATTTGGACATACTTACACACAGATGTATATTAATATGCACATGTATGACCCTATCTCTGATAATAAAAAGGAAATTCATGTTTTAAGCATATATGTTTACATTTTACTAAATTACATATTTTAACAGCAACAGGTGTTGGGTCCACCATTGAGAAAACAAATAAAGCCTTGTAAACTGTGAGGTAGACCATTATCCTATAAAGATTTCAGACCTGGCTCTGTGGCTTTCAATTTAACTTTGAAAATCCTCTGCATATAATTTTATAAACTTAGTCATCAGGGAGTGTTTTCATTTACATAATTATCCTCCAGGATACTTCCATCTCTCAAAATGTCCCTTTAACCATGACATCAATAGGATAGAAACTTAGAACTCCTCCTTACTGTTTTATTAGGTATAGCTGCAAATTATTCCTATCACATTTTTAAATTTTAAAAAGTGCTACTAAATCACCTTTAGTTAATTATTTAGATCACCTTCCTCCACACTAATTATTTTTGATGGATAAATTTATTAATATTTTAACTAAAAACACACAAAGTACAAACCAATGACAAGAATTCATTCCCTAATTTGGCAGGTATAAGCTATAGAATATATGCTAATATGCTACAAATTAACAATCATGTAGATAGTTGAATTTCCATATGGATCTCAATTTCTCTGGAAAATCTGTTAAGTGGCATCCAAACATTTATTGGTAAAGTAGTTTTAAGATTAGTGGCATTTTCATATATAGAACAATGTATAAAGGTGGTTTTTTGTTTTGTTTTGTTTTGTTTCGTTTTTTACAATATTAACACTTTGAAGGTCACAAAGCTGTCTATCTTACAGGTGTCTTTATAATATTGACTATTAAAGACTGTACTCTGAAAAATTTCACCAAAATAACAATATTTTGTATTCACATTCTTATTTTTTATTACTTTGTTGGTCACTTTACTGAGTTCTTATGAAATAACAATGCAATAAAAACAGAACACATCAACCTATTTGTATTCAGGCTATATATCTGTGCAGTAGGTAATTTGGCCTTGCCCCTAGAGAGATCTGTCCTTTTTCCTTGGCTTTAGGGATATAATTCATGGCATACCCAATAGAGTATTTTTGCTTAGGTCAGGGGCTGGCCACTCTGAATCTTATGGTAAGATTTTCCACACTAAACAGTCTTTGGGTATTGGCTAGTCATACCAGAAAAACAAACCATATGATTTTAGGGTAGGGCTTTGGGTCACATGATGTAAATTGACTTGGAACTGAGTTTAAGCATGTGGGCATTTAATCAATTAATCAGTTTTGCCTACATAATGAAAGCCCAATAAAATATCTGGACAGCAAAGCTTGGGTGAGCTTCCCTGGTTGGCAGTACTCATTGCATATTGTCATACCTTGTTGACAGGAGGGTAATACATCACAACAATAATTGAAGTTTTAAGTTTGGAGCATTTCTAGATTCAGCCCTATGCATTTCTTCCTTTGACTAATTTTAGTCATATCTTTTAGTCATATACTTTCCCTGTAGTAAACAGTAATTGTGAGCTTCATGGAGTTCTTTAAGTCCTTCTAGTAAATTATTGTACCTGAGAGGGGTCTTGTGAACCATGCAAATTTGCAATTGGTGTCAGAAATGAAGGCTTCTTAATGACTGCGTCCTCAGATTTTGCAGTTTGGCTAACTCTGGGTAACAACTAAGTGTCAAGCTTCCACCACATTCATTTTCTACACTAGACACCAATATTAATCAATGTCTACTTCTGCTAAGTTTCAAATTTTTGATGAACAATCAAAATGTGTATGAGGTTAAATAAATAGCAGCTCTATTCATGTAGCAGCAATTACAGGCTAGGTACTCTCCATGTATTCTGTATCTCATTTCTCGTATCAGGCAGTGAAATACACATTGTTATATGTATTTTCCAAGTGGAAGAGAAATAAATGACTTATACAGCACTTAGTATGTACTAAAGCCAAAATTCAAAACCAACTACATTATGAATCCCATGCTCAAAACTACTACCAAATGCAGCTTGTCCTTGTTAACATAACTCCCAAATCTATTTTGAGGCTGAGTAGATTAAGGTGGAAATATCTTACGGCTAGAATAATATGGACATGTTGAATAACATGATTTATTAAAATACAAGGAATAGCTTGTTCGGTCACACGAATATATATAGTACTGGGCGCTATTCATAACCTCAAAATATTAGATAGTTGTTCACTGAAAAGTTGTATCTACAACAGATTGTGCTATTGACTTCTCAAAATTTCAAAAGTGTATCAGCTAATTGAGGCAGCTGAGAAATCTCTGCATATACCACTACCTTCCTTTGACACATATGCTGCCTGGATGCTCCAAAGTATAATGTAAAGTTTAACTATCAAACACTTGGAAAATCTTGTATTTCTAAAGCATATGCTGTTAAGGAAAGGTTTCAAATTAATGAAATAGAGAGATTTGTGAGACTCAGAATATATCTCATAAACTAAAGATTGGGTACACTTTGTTCACAAACAGAAGGATATACCATATCACATACATTTACACAGACAGATGCATATATAACCCTATGTATATAGAAACATGTGAGGCTTAGGCAGAGTACATTTAATAGATTCATAAATCTTAAATATGGGCACATTTAGAAAATATGCCAGGTATGAAGGAACTGTGTTTTTAAAAAAGCAACAAAATTAGAGTCAGAATTTCATGAAACAGAATCTGAGATATGTCACTGTGTGAATTTGGTCTTATCTTTGTATGCAGTATTAATAATTTTAAAGATTAGGCTGGGCATGGTGGCTCATGCCTGTAATCCCAGCACTTTGGGAGACTGAGGTGGGCAGATCACCTGAGGTAGGGAGTTGAAGACCAGCCAGGCCAATATGGTGAAACCTTGTCTCTACTAAAAATACAAAAATTAGCTGGGTGTGGTGGTGCACGCCTGTAATCCCAGCTACTCAGGAGGCTGAGGCATAAGAATCGCTTGGATCCGGGAGGCGGAGGTTGCAGTGAGCTGAGATTGTGTCACTGCAGTCCAGTCTGGATGACAGAGCGAGACTCCCTCTCAAAAAAATAAATAAATAAATAAATAAATAAATAATAAAAAATAAAGATTAAAGAAGACATAATATATATGAAAATATTCAGTTCATATGCTGGAACACTGTACTTATTCAATAAAAGTTAACTGAGTATAATTAAATATTGATTCATGTATGTTTCATTATCTATTAATTAAATACAGCATACTATGATTGTTAATATATCTATGATACTTATTTTCTTATGCCTGAACTTTGGTCTTAGTTATGGGCTGAATTCTATCTCCCCAATTTCATATGTTGATGCTGTAACCCTCCATAGCTCAGGTGTGACTAATTTTGGCTACAGGGCCTTTAAAGAGGTGATTAACTTATGATGATGCTATAAGGCTAGGTCCTAATCCAATCTGATGTCTATAGAAAGACCCAGCTTGGTCACCCAAAGGGACACCAGGTATGCACATTCACAGAGGAAAGAGCATGTGAGGACATAGGGAAAAGAAGGTGCCCATAGGCCAGCCAAGGAGAGAGGCCTGGAGAAACCGAATATACCCATACCTCGACTTTGGACTTCTAGTCTCAAGAACTGTGAGAAAATAAATTTCTGTTGATTAAGCCACCCAGTCTTATTTTAGATTTTGTTACTCTGGCATTTTATTACGGCAGCCCTAGCAAATGAATATAGCCTTCTAATAAAAAGCAAACTTTTCAGGGTGATACTTAATTGACAGTACAATTGCTTGTTCAGGAATTGAAAACTGATCATTGCAACATTTTTAAATGTCCTCAAGCATGGATTTCATAATATGAATAGGTAAGTCTGTTTTTATCTTGAAGATGCTTAGAAGAGTCTCATTCCTATGTGTGTTCTCCCATTTCTGAAAATACACTTCCTTTACACCTATCTGAATCCAATCTGTCATGCAGAAACTAGCTCTCTTCATAAAGACATACCTAACAACTCTTGTCTTTCAGAGATCTTTTCCCCGATTCGACCCTTAACTGCTGCCTTCTTTATCAGGCAACTTCTCAGGATCATTTGTCTTACTTATAAAACCATATAAAATATACGTTTCTGAGGGGAAATAACCAGTGTAGCCTGTATTGTTTCCATCTCCCATGTAACACAGGGTAGTGCCTTGAATAAAATAGCACAAAAATAATGTGGAGTTAATAAATAATTTCTAAAAAATGCAAGTGAGAAGATGTAATAATTTTTATTTTATATTTATTCATCAAACAATACTTGTTTTAGAAAGATTGCACTAAGTTAACACATATACTTGTTCTCTCCTTATTTCTATTTTTCATATAAAAACACGTGATTGCTTGCATTTTCCCTTTGTCTGTTTTCTACCATGCCATTAGCATAGTAATTCAAGGTTGATAAATTTAGTCCTCATGCAGTTGTTCAGGCCTTAATAATAGACCACTAGTTCTTGAAACTTTCTTTCTCAATATCTCTTTCAGAACTTAATTAAAAGTTTTTGGTGGTTCTCTCCAAAAGTGGGATACACACATGAGTTGGCAGTCTATTTACTTTTGTTGAATTAATATAAATTAAAATTGGGGAGAGGTTAATCAAATGATACAAAATTTTAATTAGACAGGAGGAATAAGGTCAAGAGATCTATGGTATAACATGGCGAATATAGTTAACAACAACATATTGTATGCTCAAAAATTGCTAAGAGAGTAGATTTTAAGTGTTCTCACTACAAAAACAAATGTGAGTAACACATATGTTAAATAGCTTGATCTAGCCATTCCCCAAAGTATACATATTCCAAAACACCATGTTATATACCATAAATACATACAATTTTAGTTGTAAATTAAAAACAACTAAGTTAAAAATTAAAAATAATTTTAAAATTTATAAACTTTTAAAAACTTCTGTAAGAAAACAAAACCCAAGTAGGGTTATGAGATAAAACTTAAAGATGCATTAGACCTAATGCCTGCTCTTAAAATGGCTTAAAGTCTACTGGGAAAAACAGACATGTCTACACACACCCACATACCAAATTGAAAAAAAAAATGTAAATGGGAAAGGGCAGATGAGAAAGGCCATAAGTGCATAAAAAGATGGCCAGAAGGTGTCAAACAAGGTTACTGGTATTATTCATGTGCTATTTAAAATCTTCTCCTATCGTTGTGAGTGGAATTAGAGAGCCCCACACATCTAGGTAATGGAATTCTGTCTCCACATTTCCAAAACTGTAAACCCTTCTTTAAATGATCAACAATTCCTGGGGCATGTATTTATTATTTTGTATTAATCAATTCACATATCCTTGGAGAAAGATGCTTCATGACCTGATGAAGGCTAAATAAGCCTGACGGAGCCAAAATACTTATTTTATTTATGAAAACAATAAATCATCTCTATACATGGATCACATGCATAAAACTATGCAGGAAGACTCTAAAGCATGACTTGAAGTAAAGGTTATCAGTGTTATTAGTGAATGTTTTTAATTTATTTATTTTGAAAAGCCCAAAACTAAATGAAAGGTACATGACCAATCTCTTGTCCTAAATATCATGTTTGTGTTAGTCTTCCAGCATCTATCACACACAGAATATGTTCACACGAGAAAATACATTCCCAGTACTTGTTTAATTACTAGAAAGTTGTATGTCATTTTACTGTATATATTAATCAAATGCTAATAACAGAATGTCATATATACATATATAAAATTTCCTCATTCTATCTATTACTTTCAATATAAACACAAGAAAGAAATCCAGGTATAAAAAATGCAGTATGTTATTCTTCCAAGGTAAACATGGACAGAGTTTTAGACTGAAAGGAAATATGGCTTCTGGTCCCAGCTGGCCCACTGACATATTGACTTCCATCAATCTGACATCTCAAATATATATTAGTTCTGGCATTTACTGATTACTTCCTCATCTCCAGGAATAAAACAAAGATTACTTGTAAATATCTCAGACAGAAAATTTTTGGTTTCTTTTCTCTATTTCTTTCATTTTATTTCACATTTCTTTTCTCTATTTCTTTCATTTTATTTCACATTTGTACATTCACCTATATAAAATGAGCACCTAATCCAGAATCATATTGCCTGGATTCAAACTCAGTCTCCATAACTTAGCTATATAACCTTAGCAATTTACTTTTTGTGTGTGTCTCAGTTTTCTCATCTGAAAAACAGAAATAATAGCACTCAGCTCATAAGGATGTTTTGAAGACCAGTTGGTGAAAGGATCTTTGGCAATTAGAAAAAATATCTGACATTTAATAGTATTAAATCACTACTGAGTATTGTTGTTGATGACGATCTGAATAATGTCTTACCCATTTGAATATTTTATTAATCTATGTTTCACACCTGTAGAAATTCATAAGTGATAGAAAAGTTCTTCCTTTCAAAACCCTAATACACAATTTCTTTCTTGAGTGAAATTCATCATTGCTCATAGGGAAGACAAGAAGAGTGCCATCTCAAAATGTGACCAGAATAATATGCCTGATTCAACAAATGGTAAATTGCACCTGAGCAGGAATTTTCCTAATTTGACTTGAGAGATTAACCAAGCAGGAGTGAGTCGGTTCAAACACCTCAGTACAATGCTAATGATTTTTTCATGTTGAATTAACAGGATTGAAATATTTGTGATTTCAGCAGCTGTTGGGAACAGTGGGAGAGCTTTCACCAACACACTGACAGCCTTGTGCCGCTCACATGGCTGTGTTTAGATAAAACACAAATGCTAACAGTCTGTCTAGAGTATGCTAATCTTAAATTAATAATAACTATTTCCACCAAAGGCAGCTATCAAATATCTCCCCCATTCCATGGAGAATTTGTATATATTTTTTAATGTGTGCATGAAAGAGTAATTTGTTGTGCACATAAACTAAAATTTATGTTTTGAAGCAGGTGAGTGGCTAGTGTTTAGCTGTCAGATTAATTACCACAGCAAGATATGATGAGAATTTGCCAACAAGGAGAACATTTTTACTTTGCTCAAGCACATTATTACTCCCTTAGATCCTTTCTCTGGCTCCCTATTGCTTCCTGTTTAAAATGTTTCCCCAACATCTGTATTGAGTTTTTCTCCTCTCAGAAATACTACTACCAACATTCATTTCAGCTCATTTTCCCCCAACACATAAACATATTCATTTAAGTCATTTTTTTCCTTATTTCACTCTGTCTCCATTCACTTGGCATTACCTGTATGTTATCATACCCTTTTCACTTACCTATTTTTTGATAACATTAGATTGCAAACAACGTAATGAGAATGCTTCCTTTCAATGCATTTTACTTATACCATCTAAAAACAATGCTATGTTAATAAAAATAATAAAAAGAATCTTCAGCTCTGAAAGTGTGTTTTAACTGAGATTAACTTTAGGAATAATACTTGATTTATAAAAGCAATTATCGGTGAAACCTAGTCTCTATTAAAAAAAATACAAAAAACTAGCCGGGCGAGGTGGCGAGCACCTGAAGTCCCAGCTACTCGGGAGGCTGAGGCAGGAGAATGGCGTAAACCCGGGAGGCGGAGCTTGCAGTGAGCTGAGATCCGGCCACTGCACGCCAGCCTGCGCGACAGAGCGAGACTCCGTCTCAAAAAACAAACAAACAAACAAAAAAACTGTCAATATTTCTTTCATTTTAAATTAAATATTGTTGATGTATGCAAATACCTGAAACAATCATGAATAAAGATGCCAGATAAATACAATTCCTGATCAAATTATATGTCCTTTTGCTGAAAACACTGAATTATTCAAGGCAGATAACCAGAGAACTACAATAAAGAGAGAAAGAAAGAAAGCAGGAATCAAAGGGGAATAAGTCATTAATAGTAAAATAGCTCTAAAAAAGTAAGCAAAAAAAAAAAAAATCAGTTGACAGCCTTAAATACTTTGAGAAAAGTGAAAATAAGTATATACAATTTAATTTGTATAAAAGAGATTTAGACTCTTTTTTCCTAAAAGTGTAATGTCATCTATTACACTTTTGATAGGAAATTTGAAATCAAACTTCTTCAAGAATAAATAGTAATAAATGTTTTCACCACTGAAAGTCAAATGTGCAAAACCAGAACAAGATTAAATATTTTTAATCGTGTAGGTGAAAAAGAAATTAATGTTTTGGAGAACCAATATTACAAATAGTATAATAAAGTTTGGTACTTTGAATGTAACAATTGTGTGAGACTACTAAATATGAATAACCTTATCCCCCAACTTTTGTGATTTGTGAGTTTCTTGCTATTTTTTCCTAAATATCAGTGTAAGCACATCATTATAAACATTTTATTCAAAAAACTTTATCTATAATGGAATAAAATACGACTGTGTTTAATACATGGCATGACCCGGCTGGGCGTGGTGGCTCATGCCTGTAATCCCAGCACTTTGGGAGGCTGAGGTGGGCGGATCACGAGGTCAGGAGTTCAAGACCAGTCTGGTCAATATAGTGAAATCCCATCTCTGCTAAAAGTACAAAAAATAGCCGGATGTGGTGATGTGCACCTGTAATCCCAGCCACTCGGGAAGCTGAGGCAGGAGAATAGCGTGAACCTTGGAGGCAGAGGTTGCAGTGGGCCGACATGGCATGACTGCACTTCAGCCCAGACAATAGTGCGAGACTCCATCTCAAAACAAAACAAAACAAAAAACAAAAACATATATATACACGTACATGGCATGACACAAACTTTTTTCATCAAAATGTTTAATTGTGACCAATGTGAACATTTTGTTCAAATTCCAGACCAGAAAGAAATAAAGAATCCGTAAGTGTTAAATATACTTAGGAGAGGATAGATTATACCTGAAATGCAACTTCTGCAAAATAAATTAAGAATTTACTTATTAGGTGGTGCTTTTTTCTTCCAAAAATGTGTGTCTTAATATAAATGCATGCATATATGCATATATATGCATATACATGTATGTTTATAATCAAAAAATAAAATATTCTAAATGTACATTTTTTCAGACATTTATCTAAGATTAATACACACACATATACAAACATAAATTCACTGAAGCACACATATGTATATATAATCTCCACATTATTATGGAAGCCTTAAGATTTCTGCTTCATAAAAATATGACAATAATTACTAATTGTGGTGTCTAACCTCTAAAACTGCACTGTTAGACTTTGTTCGTTAAGTCATAATTAGAAAGAGACCATTAGCATCAATTCTGTGAACTTTTCAATGTAGTTCAGGATATAGTGTGGTATAGCCAATTAAAACAAAAACATTTAAGGAAGTAAGGAAATCATTAAAACCAATTCATTAGACCTTCATATTTTGGGTTCAGTGGTACTGAATATGTATATTCAACCACATAAACTTGAATTGCTGATATATCTCAAAGCATATTGTAAATTTAAGAGGTAAGAAAGCTTAGCTTAGATTGCTGGTTTTACTTTGGCAAGACTATAGAAGTGATTTAAACTACTGTTAGGAATATCAAAAACCAAAATCAATAGCAATAGTTGAATATAAAGTGGATGCTTCTAGAATTATCTGTTTTGTTATTGTTGGGATAACTTTAATGAGATAAATTTTATTTCATGTATACCTTGGCTGTTTTATGCATTTGTCAAAAGTCTGATTCATTCTTGAAGCAAATGAGTGTTCAGTAGTTAAACCATATCAAATCAAAAAGGAAGGTTTAGGACTTTTTCCTACCCTGAAACACTCAGAATATTCAAGTACATGTAAGATAATTCTTTAGAAGTGGTCATGCATTCTCAAATGCAGTTTTACATTTGCTTTGATTTCATTATTTTCTATAGCTATATTTTAATTTTGGTCACTCTGTCTCTACTTGATCACAAAGGGATGTAGTGTGTCAGCAAAACAGACTCCATGTGCAACTCATTGAAAGTTGCTCGTGAGAGCTTAGGAAAGAGAACGAATAGTATAAATTGTGCAATTATTTGTGAGATCCTGGGCCTTTGTTGATAATCATCATTATCACAGCATAATATTGCTTAAGAATACACAAACAAACACAGATACATAAGACACTCAGCTATATCATTGACTTTTAGGAGCACAAAGAGCTTCAACTTCTCTAATATGGTTTGGCTCTGGGTCCCACCCAAATCTCACCTTGAATTGTTAATAATCGCCATGTATCAAGGGCAGGACTAGGTGGAGATAATTGAATCATGGGGGAAGTCCCCCCACCCTATGCTGTTCTCATGATAGTGAGATCTGATGTGGTTTTATAAGGGGCTTCCCCCTTCACTCATTTTTCTTCATCCTGCCATTATGTGAAGAAGGATATGTTTGCTTCCCCTTCTGCCATGATTGTAAGTTTCCAGAGGCCTCCCCAGCCATGTGGAACTGTGAATCAAACCTCTTTCCTTTAGAAATTACCCAGTCTTGGCCAGTTCTTTATAGCAGCGTAAGAACAGACTAATACATTCTCAAAATTCAATATCAACAAATCAGATGATGTGGGTGCAGGGAGCACTTCAGCAACCTCTGCCATATACAACAGTGACTTTCCTGTTTAAAATTCTGCATATATTTTAGACAATCATCAGCTATGATGATATAAAAATCAAAATCCATCTGGACCCTCTTGCACCCACCCAGGAGGAATAACAACAAATACTACATCAAAATCAACAATCATTTATGAAGTGCTTAACATGTGCCAGGCAATTATCTTCTTTTCCTCAGAGCAACTCTATGACCTAAGCACTACAAGCTGAATTTGCACAGGAGAAAACTATGATTTAGAGTCCAAGAGACATAATCATATTAAGAATTCAGTTCTGGAATTCAGTTTAATTCCAAAATGAATTATCTTAACTGCCATAGAAAATTTTCTTTCCCATTCCTACCAGCTGAGACCAGAATTTAGAAAAAAATCTCTACCATATTTTAAAGCAAAAATGCTCAATGCCTAAATTCAGGTGTGAATGCCTGTACTAGAAGATGGGCACCTACCCCTTACTACTTATATACCTGTAGGTTCCAACACAACCCTCTAGTTTAAGCTGTCCTTTAGAAATAGGATGAACTAGTGACAGAATTCAGACAGTACTAAGACAAAATTACAAGGACTTGACACTGGTCCATCCCTTGCACCCTAACTCCAGATTATACTTTAAATATTCCACAGTGCATATACATACTTTAAAACATCATGTTGTATATGATTAATACATATAATTTTGATCTGTCCATTTAAAAATATTTAAAAAGAAAAAATGATGTAAAATGCTCTAAAAGAAAAAAGGATCATGAATAAGCACAAAAACTGTTTAGGTACAGTGGGAAAGGCTCATTTCAACCTCTCACACACACACGTGCATGCACACACACTCACAATAAAAAATGAGGAGATATCTTATTTCTTCTTTAAAAAGTGAGCATCATTCAATTTTAGATAAAGAGGAAGGGCATTATTACTATTTAAGAAGAATGACAAATATTCACTAATAGAAGAAAGAGATTCATATTTAAAATGAGTTAATTATCAAACAATAAAAATACTAAATATGTGAAATAAGTGCACTCAGGAAACACATATAGAAAAATAATTTTTCAAAAAGTAGTTTTCCATGAGTAATAACAGCCACTTAAATAAGTGGCAATCTTGGTTATGTCTATGTTTGAAAACAATGACTCTCATAGCACTATGAAGGCTAAATTATAAAGAGAAAACAAATAAAACCTTGGGACTCCTACAATGGTCCAGGTGAAAGATAATATTTTCCTGAAATAAAGTAGTGACATCAGGGATGGAGAAAAGATTTATGAGGTATTTAAGAAGTAAATAGACAGAGCTAGATGCTTGATGGAGAGTGTAAATTAAGCAAAAGGGAGAAATAAGATATGCCTGTAAGACTAATCTGGTAAATATTTCTATAGGTAAAATTAATCAGGAATGACTACATAATTTGTAGGGCCCAGTGAAAAATGAAAATATGGGGCCCTTTGTTCAAAAGTATTAATAATTTCAAGATGGCATCTGCAAAGCATTAAAATAAATGCGGAGCCCTTCTGCACATGGTACCCTATGCAACCACATGGGCCACAAGTCCATGATGCTAATTCTGAGAATAGTTTACTAATTTGATGGAGCAAGGAAGCAAAATAAAGAAGTTGGGAAAAATTGGTCATGAAATATTTTAAATAAGTTTCATATTAGAAAAACAGGTTCAATGAAAGGAGAATCTCATCTTTTGTCCCCATTTGGGCTAGGTCTGCCTTTCATGACAAACTTTGCCATTTGCCCAAGAGCAGTAAGCATACTTCCACCCCAGGTTTTGGTCCTGTGGGAAAGTAGAAAAGCCCTGCCAATTCATTGCGTTACTTAGATCTGTGCTCAATGACTTAGCAACAGAAAACATGGTGACGGGGAGGGGATGAAGGTGTGGCAGAAAGGGTGTAAGAGAGTGGAGGATATTACTGTCTTGCTTTCTTCTTCAGCTCTGCATTTCCCAATACCTTTTCTTTTCTTTGGGAGCTAAGGTCTTACTCCTCCTTGATCAGACAACACTGCCAAAATTATGATACATACCTGGGGTGGGGGGCAAAAGTGGGAGTGGTGGTAGGTGAAGGCAACTCATGGTCTACTGGGGCCAGGGTGAAGGCAATCATTCCCATTATGATCTAGTCTGTTTCCTCTCACTGGGGCTGACTTGTCTGTCAGAGTGGATGCAAGACTGGTGGGGAAGCTTTCTTCACCTTGCAAATAAGTGTGACATTTACCAGCCAGGTGCCAAGACATAACACTTTCTATCTCTTTTCCTGAGTCCAATGAGAAAGTCAAAACACCTTCAACCAAGGGAGGCTCTGTTGCTTACCTGGGGAATGAGACAACTTCTTCAATATAAGCCCCAGCTCTTTATTTACATAGACGCAGGAAGATGGAAGAGAGGCAATGGGACATAGAACCTAGGGTGTTGGAGTCAAAGTGGACATTTCCTGACATAGGCATGTAACTCCCCAAAAGGAGATTGGAGGAACAATGGAGGGCTCTTTCCCTGTCACTGCTAATAGAAAGTGTGGAGGGGTGGTAAAGGCATCTCCTTGCTGTGTAAGGAAAGCCTAAAATGTGAAGTGAAATTTCTGCTGGTCTCTCTGCTATCCCTGAAGCTGCCTTTGTGTTTGTGACAATACAAAGCCAATCTCTCACTCTCTCTAAAATCCATCTTTGTAAAACAAAAAAGAATAAAAGAAAAAAACATAAAAGCATAAATTAGAATGACAAATGAAAGACTAAATTTAACTAGCGTAACAAAATAGGAAAAATCAAATCTGCTTAAATTAACCCCTTAAACATGTACTGGGTTGAATTTTTTTTAATCTAAAAATGTTTTCCAAAAAATAAACAAAAAGAGGCTTAGAAATAAAATTTCATAACAAATATGAAAATAAAAAGAGCACAGCCCTACCCATAAGACATTAGCAAAAGGGAAGCAGAGTGGTTATATTACTAGCAAACTAATATTTAAACCTTTGAGGCTAGATGGCATGTTTTACTCATAAGTCTAATACATAGCATTTTTGTAAGACTTAATGAGTACAGCACATTCATGAAGTTGGATTATTAAGATATGAAGCATCAGAAACAGGGGCCATTTTAATTTTGTATTAAACACTAACTTATAACAAATATCTAACAATTGACTTCGACATTCTCATGCTTTTACTTAATCTCTTTATTAAGTTCTCCCCTTTGCCTTCTACAACTCGCACCCCCTCTTCAGGGACTCTAGTTTTCCTTAGCATCTATATTTCATAATAACATAGGTACCTTGCAAGTTCTGAAGCAGAGCAAATAGACTGCAATTCATCAAATATATTTTTTTTTTCATTTTATAGATACATGAAAAGAAATAACATTTTGCCCCTGGCTCAATTCTTCTATCTCCTATTTCTTTTTGGATCTCCCAATGACTTCAAAGAGAAATTTTCTCTGGGAGAATTGAGCAAGGCCGGTAATGTATAAATCTAAGTTCTTTAATGTCAAGGCACAAAATAACAATAATTCACTTTTTAAAAATGAACACAAAGCCCAACAAAAACAAAAACAATTTTAGAAGCCCCTCCTACTATTAAAATCTCTTTGTCCTACTGCCAGGGATAGAATTTGACTAAGTTCATGTACCCAAAACATATAATTTGTTCAACTTTGTTTCATGTTAACAATTATATCTCAATAGAGTGATGTAGAGATTTCATGAAAGCAAGCAACTGAAATGTTCATTCCAACAGCACAGTTCAATAAGACTCTTTACTTCAATCATGGACATGGTCCCGGCACTAATAAGGTAGCCACTTATGTGCCCCTTTTAACAGTTCAAATGTGGCGAGTATAACGGAAGAAATAAACTTCTAATTTTGGCTAATTTTTAATTAATTTGAATGTAAATAGTTACAGTGACTGTTGGCTACCATACCAGACAACATAGTTCCAATTTTGCTTCTACAACAGGCAATCTGCTAAACAGGAGTGCAGTGAAAAGTGAAACCAGTCTTAGACTCATGAAACTTATGGTTTAGTGCTGGTAACAAGAAACATGTAAAGGAATAAACAAAAATGTGAACTGAGTAGAAAAGCATTTTTTTTTAAAGGAGATTAATTTACTATGATTAAGGAGACAGGGAAGACCACATAGAGGGTATGAGCTAACACCTGAATGATAGAAAGTGTTCAATCAATCACATAGCTCAAGGAAAGGGCATTGGTGGCTAAGGTCAGCAAAGCTAAGTCCAAAGCATCTTGGCTTTCTCATGGAACTGACAGAAACTTGTGGCTGGAATAGTGTAAGTAGGAAACAGAAAAGAACAAGTCAAGTTGAAAGAATTTAGCAGTGTCCAGTATATGTCCCATCTTCAAATTTATAAAAAGTCTTTGATCTTTTTAAAATTGCAAATGAAAACTATGACTTTATTTTATTTATGTATTTATTATTTATTTGTTTTGAGACATGCAGTCATGCAATCTTGGCTCACTGCAGCCTTGACCTCCTGAGCTCAAGCAATCCTCCTGTCTCAGCCTCCCAAGTAGCTGAGACTATAGGCACATACCACCATGATCAGCTAATTTGTGTGTGTGTGTGTGTATTTTTTGTAGAGACAGGGTTTCACCATGTTGCCTAGACTGGTCTAGAACTCCTGAACTGCAGCAATCTGACTACCTTGGCCCCCCAAATTGCTGGGATTACAGGCATGAGTCATGGTGGCTGGTCACAACTACGGCATTTTTAATGGAAGAGAAACCTTATTATATTTGTGAATTTAAATTTTTACTTTCATTTGCCTCATATAGAATTAACCAGAGAGAGTGAAAATGGAATCTGGGGAGAAAATTTAAAAGGATGTTGCAGTTGTCTGATTTGATACAGTAGGAGCATCTGAAGTGAAAAGAAGGATCTAAGGTCCACACACACAGTATAGATTAGATTTGGTGTTACGAAGAGAAATAGGGGTTAACCTTTCAACATGAGAGTAAACAAATCTCACTGAGACTGGGAAAGCTGTGGGAAGAACAAATGCCAGGCCTCAGTCACATATTTAATTTTATTAATTTTAATGTGTTATTGAAATACTCAAAAGGAGTTCTCAAGTAGGTAATTGGAGCCAGAGAGTGGAGTTTCAGCCTGAGAGACAAATTTTGGAGTCTTCTAAACAGAGATAGTGATTTGTTTTTCATTAGGATTTAAATTTTTAGGTTTAGTTAGGTAAATTCTTCACAGCTTTATTTTGTATGAAATGCATCCTAATCTATTGAAATAATTTATATTATGTCAATATTTGTCATTTACTTAGAAGGACTATAACTTTTTGTCTTAAACTTTTTCATATTTGTGTGCCCCCAAATTTTTTAGTTGATTCTCAACATAATACAATGTTATAGCTAGATAGGAAGAATACGTTTTAGTATTCTATCCCATTGAAAATGTCTGCAGCTAATAATAATATAATAAATCATTTCAAATAGCTAGGAGTATCAAATGAACCCAAGACAGAGAAATAACGTTTGAGATGAGGAAAATGCCTGATCTAATCATTATTTATGTATCAAAACATCACTATGGACCCCATAAATATGCACAATTTTTGTATGTTAATTAAAAATTTTTTTTAATGTAAAGCAGTAAAATTTTATCTTAACAAAAAAATATGTTACAGGAAAAATCCATAAAATAAATACAAATGAGGTAATGTCATTCAATCAAGAAAACCGACTCAGAGGCTCCTGACAGGAGGGATAAGGTGAGCAGAGCAAGCTCTCTATAGCACACTGTTCTCTATTTCTCATTATCATCTGTCTTCCCACTCTCATCTTAGTCATACATGTAAAAATGTTTCAATGCATTGATCCAAACCTCAATACTGCTAAATCATTCTAAAGAAATGATGCTATACTTCTTTAAGTACTAGGTATAAGACGAAAATGTGCCATGATTTATTTAACCATAAGGTACCTAATCAAATCAAGCGACAAAAACACACATGGGGATGAATAAATATTGTGAACATAAAATTTGTTGTAATAACATTAATACTGAACCTTCATATTCTTCTGTTAGAAATGCATTGATTATCAATGAAGTCAACTTAATCATTCATTTTCTTCTAATTTCTGGTAGCATATTGTTAGCCATTTTTTTCTGAACCTCTCTTTTAATTTCATTAAATTACTTCTTGACTTTTATTCTCGTTTTTCTAAGAGGTGTGTGTCAGGAACAGAAAACCAAACACCACATATTTTCACTCAAAAATGAGAGTTGAACAATGAAAACATATAGGCACAGGAGGGGAACATCACGCACCAGGGCCTGTTGGGGGGTGGGGGGCAAGTGGAGGGATAGTATTAGGAGAAATACCTAATGTAGATGATGAGTTGATGGGTGCAACAAACCACCATGGCACGTATATACCTATGTAACAAACCTGCACATTCTGCACGTGTATCCCAGAATTTAAAGTATAACAAAATAAAATTTAAAAAATAAAATAAATAAAATATTATTTATAAAAAAGGAAAAAAAAACAAGAGGGGTGTGTGTGTGTGTGAGAGAGAGAGAGAGGGAGGGAGAGAGAGAGGGACACTGTAGGATCAGGGAAGAAGCAAAGCCATTTCTGAAGCAAACTGTATAGTCCAGAGCTTTGAAGAAACATTTTATGAAGAGATTAAGAAAACACATCAAGATATACCTAATCTATAGACGCTGTAGGAATTCTGAATTCTTGAGAATTCCATAGAGAAACACAGTTGCTGATTGACTAATTTCATAACAGTGTAGTAAATACGTCAACCAGATTAAACTGGTATAAGTAGAAATACAGCTAGCATTTGTATTGAAACTAAAATGAAAACTCTAGTCTTTCTTAGACCAAAATAATACATCATAATGGTATCCAATTATTTTTCTTATTTGTAAGAGCTCTTCACCAAGATATGACATGCATACTATATATTTATAAATACATAAGTAAGAGCTCTTCACCAAGATATTACATGCATACTATGTATTTATAAATACTTATGTATTTATAACACCAAGATATTACATACATACTATAATTTATAAATAACATTATGTGTCATACATAATGTTAATATTCTAAGGTTGAAATTTATATGAAATTAATATAACTCTAGAATTTATTTTGTGTGAAGAAATCTCTTATCAATGGGGAACAAATTATATGAATTATATCAATGTGGAATGAATTTGTGATAAATTACTCATCTGACATTACTCAGCTTCTAATGCACTTTGGGGATATTTACTTTTTGCTTCCTCTATCCAAAGTCAATATTCAAATAACCCTGAAAACTGCAATGTTAAAATTTTAAAATCACTTTGGTTCATAGAACCAAAATTTTGCTGAGCCTAGACCTGAAATATAAAAGATCATATTCATTATAATCATGGGAACAGAATAAATGTAATTTGATCCTCACAATATTCTTATGAGGCAGATATTATTCCTTTTCTACAGAGAAGGAAACTGGCATGTATGGATATTAACTACATCACACAGTTAGTGTATTGTAAACACTCTTGATAATTAGGACTGTCTTATGCTTTTCTGAACCCTCAGGACATAGTTGGAGAGTGACTGACATGTCATAGGTGCCCAGCATATGTCTGTTTAGTTGAAATAAAGCAGTGGTGCTGCAAATTAAATTGAATATTCCCTGACATTAAATTCATTACCTTTCCCTCTATTGTATAACACTCTACCGAATCGAGGACTAAGCTCCCTCCCCCCACCCAAATATAGATGTCTACTACCTTGAAGATTGCTCTTACTTAGCTTTCTTTAAAGTAAACCAAAAAGGTGTAGGTTGGGGGACATCACAAATGCATAATTACTGCATTTTTAGAAAGCATACCACTGACCACAATTGAGGATCCAAGATGTTAGTAAATGGGGTGGGGAAATCTCATAAAATCCATCAATTGAGGATATAAATAGCATAAGCTCTGGATTTGAAAAATGTTGTCTAGGGAAACAAGGATGAACAAAACAGTGGAATAGAACAAAGAAAAAAATCCAAGGAATAAAAAATTGACACATGCAGAAAAATACTCCAGGGCGCACTTGAATCCCAGACTCATATGTCCAGATGGCGACAGATCAGGAGGCCTCTGCAGTTGAGTGGCTTTCTGTGCATTTCAAAATCATTTGCATCCCTTAGAGCTCTCAATATGGTGCCTTATTAATAATGATTGCCCAGTAATGGTGGTCAAATATTGATTAATACCAAGGACCCACTGAAGGCCCCAAGTAAACAATCACATTTCTGAAGAGAGTGAAGATATGGATACTGTTTGAAATAGTCTGAAATTCTATTTAGATCTACAAACTTGTAATTAAGTCCCTATTGTGAGCAAAGCAGTGAATTCAATGCCAAAGGAAAAATAGCTTTTACATTCAGAATTACATTTTTAAAATCATGAGGAATATAAGGTAAATACAAACATGTTAAAGAAATTCCAGCATGTCAGTACAATTAAAATTCAATCATCTTAAATAAAATATTAGGATGAGTTGGTATTTTGTAAACTGAGTTAATTTATTAAGTAAATTAGCATACAAGACTATCAAGTCTGAAAATGTAAATAGTTTAATGAATTTAAATAGATGACACACCACTGTTTACAATTAAAGACTGCAAGGAGATATTGGCAAATGGATCTATAACTTTGATATTGGTATCAGAGAGGTCAACAAAGTCTTTTGTAGGATAATCTTTGATGCAATCTGAATCTACAGCTGCATGCCACGGGAGCTGCAAACAGACCCATTCCACGTTTCTGTAGCCCCATTTCTGAGCCTTATACTTTTTTCAAAATATATGCTTGTGTCATTGACAAGGAGACAGTGACTGATACTGCTAATTTTACACCAAATTCTGTTTTCTGATTATTTTACTATAATGGAATTGTAGTTGGGGATTGCTGCCCATCTAAGGACAATATTTTTCAGTACTCCCTGTAGTTATGTGTGGTCATGTGATTTATTTTATTATTATTATTTTTTCTTTTTTGAGACAGATTCCTCGCTCCATCACCCAGGCTGGAGTGCAGTGGCCGCAATCTTGGCTCACTTCAACCTCCACCTCCCGGGTTCAAGCGAGTCTCCTGTCTCAGCCTCCCAAGTAGCTGGGACTACAGGTGTGCACAATCATGATCTACTAATTTTTGTATTTTTAGTAGAGATGGGGTTTCACTGTGTTGGCCAGGCTGGTCTCGAACTCCTGACCTCAAGTGATTCACCCACCTCAGCCTCCCAAAGTGCTGAGATTACAGGCATGAGCCACTGCACCCCAGCCTCATGTGGTTGATTTCTGAGCCAACTTGCATTTGAGTTCTTCAGTGCTCTGTCCGTCTGTCTTCTAGAGTGACTTTGAAAATTCTCGTTGAAGATGGCAGAACTGCCCTTCCCTTGGACTGAATGACTTCATGAATGACAGCCATTCATTAACTGGAATAGCTCATTTGGACCATTACTTTATAAAATAAATTTATTTGTTTCACTTTATTTTCATCTTACTGTATTATTTAGATGACTAAATTATTTTTAGGTATCTTGCTAAGGGCTTAGTTTAAATTAATTCCACCAGTAACATAGCTCTGAGAATTTAGGCCCAGGTTTACTTAATTTACTATCATTGGGTTGTTTCTTTCATTTATTTATTCAATCAAATTCTATGTGTCCTCATTAAAAATTGAAAACTTCCTGAAATATGTAAATAGTAAAAAAACAGACTAGAGAATCTGCTTTTCAGAATGTAGGATTAGAATTCAAGCATGTCATATACAATATAGAGCCAAACATATATAAAACATATGAGGAAAATTATTACTCCACTCCTTAAAAAAGGGAAAACTTCTGACTACTATAGAAAGAAAATGTTCAAGTGTAATTATTCAGTATCTTCATATGCATGAGATAGCATTAATCATCTCATTATCAATTAAATCAAAGCTTGATGTTGATCTAAAAGCACAGAATATGAAAATTTACCAATTTCTGAGCAAATGAATAATAGAGCAAGATCTTCCAGTTTTTTATTATTGAAAAACTGAAATAGTTCAGCAACTTAGTCTAAATTTCTTGATGTATCCTCAAATGGATTAGAAATTTTAAATGTCCATAATTTTTTCTTAAATACTAATATCACTAATTAGTATACAAATAATCCAACATTATTATATGTTGTTGGCATAAGCATAATAAAGATAAGTTATATGCAAAATATTATTTATTTTTATTTTATTTTAAAAACTGAAATAAAATTGTATATATTTATCAAGTACAACATGTTGCTGTGAAGTGTATATACATCATGGAATGGTTAAATCTAGCTATTTAACAAATGTTTTACCTCACGCAGTTATTTTTGTGATGAAAAAACTTACCTCCTTTTGCATTTTTCAGTAATACCTTATATCATCAACTGTAGTCACTATGCTGTGCAATAGATCTCTTAAACTCATTTCTCCTATCTAACTATAAATATATATCCGTTCACTGACATCTACCCAACCCTTCTTCTCCCTAACCATCACAGCCTTGGGAAATACTATTTGACTCTCTTTCTATGAGATTAACATTTTTTTAAGTTTTATTTTATTTTATTTTTAATTGACACAATAATGCATATTTGTGAGGTACAATGTGATGTTTTAATACATGTATACATTGTGTAATGAATGGAACATTTGTGTTCAATAGAACATGAGAATTTATTCCTTCTATCTATCTGTAATTTTAACAAGTGGTCTTCTTTATTGATTGTGTTTTTGTCTGGTTCTAGTATTAGGGTAACGCTGATATTAAAAAAATTAATTTGGAAATAATTTTTTCTCTTCAACTATATGAAAGAGTTTGAGAATAATTGGTATTAATTATTCTTTAAATGTTTGGTAGAATTCAGCAGTGATGCAATCAAGTTCTGAACTTTTCTCTGATGGAAGACTTTATTACAGATTCAATGCCTTACTCCTTACTGATCTATTTAGATTTTCTATTTCTTCATAACTCAATCTTGGTAGCTTATATGTGTTCAAGAATTTATCCATTTCTTTTTGCTTATCCTATTTGTTGGCATGTAATTGTTCATAATAATCACTTACAAACCTTTGTATATTTCTGTGGCATTAATTATAATATCTCCCTTCTCTTCTCTGATTTTATGTATATGAATCATCTCTTTTTTTTCTTAGTGTAGTTAAAGATTTGTCAACTTAATTGACCTCTTCAAAAAGCCAACTCTTTGCTTCATTAATCTGTTATTTTTTTATCTCTATTTTATTTTTTTCTCTGATCTTACTGCTATCAATATTTACTTTATATATTTAGTTGCTCTGAAGTTGGGTACATATGTATTTACAATTGTTACATTCTTTTGCTGAATTGGACCCTTTAAAATTATATAATGATCTTTGTTTCATTTTACAGGTTTTTGTTTTGTTTTGTTTTGTTTTTTTTTACTTAAAGCCTAATTTATTTAATTAAGTATAGCTACTCCAAATCTCTTTTGGTTGCTATTTGCTTGTAGTATCTTTTTCCATACCTTGACTTTCAGTGTGTGTACCCTCACAGGTGCTGTGAGTCTCCTTTTGGCAGCATATAGTCAAATCCTGTTTATTTTATACATTCATCCACTCTTTGTTTTTTGATTAAATAATTTAATCCGTTTACATTAAATCTAATTATTGGTAAATAAGGACTTACTATTGCCATTTTGTTAATTGTTTTCTAGTTATTTTAGAGATCTTTTTTCTTTCTTCCTCTCTTACTATGTTTCTTCCTCATTTATTTTGTTTCTCTGTATACCTCTAGTAATAGTACTTTCTTGCTTTTTACTTTTTGTGTATATATTCTAGAGTTTTGCTTCATAATTACCATGAGGCTTATAAAAACCTTTTATAGCTATAACAGGTTATCTTAAGTTAGTAGCAAGTTAACTTTGATGGAAAATAAATCTTTATAATTTTACTTGAGTCTTCCACTTCGTTTTGAATTTCTGATGTTATACTTTACATATTTTTAAAATGCATGCCTTTTAACAAGTTATTCTGATTATTAAAATGTTTACTATTTTTATCTTTAAATCTTCATACTAAAGATATTAGATATTTACATATCACCATTATAGTATTAGAATATTCTAAATTTGACTGTCTAGTTAATTATAGCAGTAAGTGTTCTGTGCTCAGATGTTTTTGTGAAACTCATTCATTTAATTTTCTCTCAGATTAAATAACTCCCTTTATAATTTCTTACAGATCTAGTGGTGATGAACTTCTTAAGCTTTTGTTTTTCTGCAAAATTATTTATCTCTCCTTCATTTCAGATAGATAGCTTTGCAGGATATAGTATTTTTGGTTGCCAGTCATTTTTTTTTACCCCTTCAGCAGTCTGCATATATCATCCTATTCTCTTCTGGCCTGTAATGTTTCTGTAGAGAAGGCCTCTGCTGGACATATTAAAACTCCCTTTTATGTTACTTGCTTCTTTCTCTTGTTGCCTTCAAGACCCTATATTTGTCTTTTATCTTTGAAAGTTTGATTATAATATATCTTGAGTTAGCTTCATTTTCACTTAATCTACTTGATGTCTTTGTACATTCCTATACCTGGATATTTATATTTCTCTGGGTTTGGATACATCTATTCTTTTTTTAAAAAAAAAAAAAAAAAAAAGCTTTCTACCCCCCTTTATCTTTCTCCACCCCCTCTTGAATGCCAACCACTTGAAAATTTTTTCTTCTGATGGTGTCCCATTAATTCTGCAAGCTTTCTTCATTTCTTTTCATTATTTTTTCCTCCTCTCACTCTATGTGTTTAAATAACTTTCCTTTGAGTTTAAAATTCTTTCTTCTACTTTATCAATTCTGCTGATAATACTTATTGCAGTTTTCATTCCAAGTATTGTATCTGCAGTTTTCATTCCCATCATTTTATTTTTCATCTCTAAGATTTCTGTTTTATTTTTAAATAAATAAAAAGCTCTGCTAACTTTCTAGTTCTGATGACATTGTTTTTCTCATTTTGTTTATTGTTTCTTCGTATTTTTTGAATATTGGTGAGCTTCATTAAAAAATTATTATTTTGAATTTATTGTCAGGCATTTTGTACATCTTCGTCTCTTTAGAATCAGTTACTGATACTTTATTTTGTCCATTTGGTAGTGTCATTTTCCCCTAATTATTCATGATCTTTTTGGTCATGTGTTGATGCCCTACACATTGAAAAAACATTTTTTTCCAGTCTTTGCAGTATGGATTTGTCTGAAAATGCCTTCCAACAGTAAGCTTTTCCAGAGATTCTGGGCAGGTCGTTTGCTGTGGTCCTTAAGCCCATGACTCCTGCAGGCTTTTCAGTGCTAGGTGATGCCCTTCCCTCAGAACCACCATGGTTGGTGCAGTACCATACTGGAATTCCATGGGTGCTGAGGCTTGTGCAGTGCCAGGGTATATCTGCAGCCCATGGCTGCTGAAGCCTGCCAGTTGCTGAGGATTGTGCAGAAGCTATGATGACTGTACTTGGCTGGTGATGATGCAGGCCAAAGATTTTGCAGGGATTATGCATTCCCTCCTGGCACTGAGACAGGCCAGGAGGCTAAATTCATGGGCAGCAGCCTGAATTCAGAGGCCTTAGGTGTCTTCCTGGTGCTGGGTTTTACTGTGGTGGGTCCAATACTAAGGACCAAGACAAAATCCTGTGCTCACTTCCCATCTTTCTTCAAGCTCATGATATATTTCTTTGCATTGCACTTCCTGGGGTTGGTGGAGGAATTAAACAGGTAATGTAAAATTCCTACCCTCTTCAGTTCATTTTTTCCTGTTATTATGCAACAACGAGGTACTGTAATCTCCCAGCTGGTTTCCTTACCTCTTCTCAGGTAGTTTTGTGCACATATAGTTGTTCAAATTGATGCTTCCGTTGGGGAAATGGCAATCGCTGGAGGGCCCTATTCTGCCATCTAACTCGACTCAGTCCTAAACAGATCATTTCTAGGTTGTATATATTGAAATGTATTATTTGATATTATGAAACATAGACTAAACCAGGTTATTGGGTCAGCTGATATCATATGAATATCCAAATTCATTAAGATACAAGTCTCAGAGAAAAAAATAAATTTAATTTATATACACAATGAATCAGGTCATATCTAAATTCAGGAGATTCAAAGCGAGTGTATGGTAAATCAGTTTTCACAATAATAAGACTTTTTTTTTTGAGATGAGGTCTTATTATGTTGCCTAGGTTGGCATACAATGGCTATCGACAGGTTCAACGATAGTGCACTGCAACCCTGAACTCCTTGTTTCAAGCAATTCTCCAGCTTCAGTCTTCCAAGTAGCTGGAACTACGGGTTCCCAGCTAAGACTACTTAAACTTTTTGTGTATATATTTGTGTAGGTGTTTACAAATAAATATGAATTTTATTAAATGACATATATTTTATATATAATCTATATACCTGAGTGAAGAAAGCCATGATAAATACATATCAAAGTGGAAAATAAACATACAATTTTGACAAGGCAACATTCAAACAAGAGCAAGCTGTATTTAACTATGTAATGGTTATATTCAAAGATAAAGTCAGAGCCAAATAAAAGGCAATATTTAGTTGCTAGGATATGAAGTATAGAAGCATAAGGGATATGAGAACGAGGTCAGACTAAGATAAAGATGATTCCACAAAGGCCAATAGAAATTTCATTCAATATTTAAAATGTACCCAATACAGCCAAATATTTTATACCTGTAACCACTACTCCACCCCATTTTCCTATGGATGTTCAAAAGGAATTCCAAAGAGTGGAAGAAAAAATTATCTTGTAACAGTAAGTAGAGAGGAATGAGAAGTCGTCTTTACAAAAAGTGCAATATTTGGTAGAGAGAGGAGATACTGCTAAAGCTGACTACAGAGTAGAAGTCATGTGGAAGACAGTCAGCACACTCAGTTTATATTTCCAATGATTCTTTGACCATGGTTGCCTATACCTCAAGTTTTGTTTAATAGCATACCTCAGCAACTTAATCTCTCTGTTGGTTGTTTTTTTTGTTGTTGTTGTTTGTTTGTTTGTTTGTTTTTCTTTTTTGATGGAGTCTTGCTCTGTCATCCAGCAGGCTGGAGTGCAGTGGCACAATCTCAGCTCAATGCAACCTCTGCCTCCCGGATTCAAGCAATTCTTGTGCTTCAGCCTCCCAAGTAGCTGGGATTACAGGCGCCCACCACCACACTCTACTAGTTCTTGTATTTTTAGTAGAAACAGGGTTTCATCATGTTGGTCAGGCTGGTTTTGAACTCCTGACCTTGGGTGATTCACTTGATTCGGCCACCCGAAGTTCTGGTATCTCAGGCGTGAGCCACTGCACCCAGCCTATTTACTTTCTTCAAAAGTTAAAATTGGGCAATTATATGTAGAGCCTTCCATATTATATTTCTTAAGAGGTGGAATATGGACAAGATTTATATATTGATAAAAATAGAATGATTGATCACACACAAACACATACATTTCCATGTATGCACTGAAAAAATAAAAATAGAAAACTTTAAATCTCATTATGTCTTTATTTTAGAGAAAATTTTCTTTGAGTTAAACAAAGTCCAATTAAAAGATGTGGCCGAGGCAACAAAGAGCTTGTGACTTAGACAGGAGTCAACTTACTTCAATTTCTTTGGGTTACAGTCATTAACATTTGCATATAAAACTTTCTACATAGATTATATGAGGTGTTTCAGTTCCAGACCTCGAAACAAGCATAGATCATTAAGTTACACGTTTATCAAGGTAAAAGTTAAATAGTTTGAAGAAAATGACAGGAATTCTCAGAGCATAATGTAATTTTAGAATTTAGCTTTAAACTCTCTGGTTTCTAAGACAGAAAAGAACAAAAGTAAAGAAAAAATTATTCTACATCCTCTAAAGCAGATCTATGGAATGGAGTTTGAAGTCATGGGCAAGGCTCTTCAGCTTTATACAAATTAAGTAATTTTTGAGCAAGCAAAGAAGTGATCACCAATGCCAAAACATGCTTCTACAACTTTGCTTCATTATTAGATGCACCTTGATTAACAAAACCCTGAGTTATTGGCATTTTTCATATATATAATTTATTATCAGAACTCTGAAGTAGTGCTAAAAATACAATAAAAGAAAAACACATCATATCAATTTCTTCAGAAATTCATAGGAAAAAATAAATTCAAAACCATTATCATCATATAGTTTAAGAAATAATTTTTTGCTGTCTCTCTGTCAGTCTCTTTCTCTGTCTGTCCATCTGTCTCTCTCTCTGTCTCTCCCTTTCTCTTTCTGTATCTTTGTCTCTGTCTCTCTCTCTTTCTCTCTCTCTCTCTCTCTCTGTATCTTTCTCTCTCTCTTGTCTCTGTCTCACTCTCTCCCTCCCTCTCTTTTTTTCTGAAGTAAGCTGAGGCAGGTCTAATAGAATCCATTACCAAGGCCTGAATTCTTAATTTTAGAAATCCCAGATCTGATCTCCATACAAAATCCTGTACAAAACTGGCAAGTTGATATCTGGGCTTGGATACCTCATAGATATTACATATTAATAAAGATCTAACCCTGAACAAAAAATAAAAATAAATTTTTAATTTTTCTATCTGGACCCCAAATTGATAAACACATTCTAATATATTATATTTGGGAGTATTCTTAATGTATGAGAACTCATTCATGCCTGTTTTTTTTTTTTTTTTTTAGAATGGACTACAAAATGGGACTACCTCACACTAAAATTTGCTTTCTCATGAATAGAGATGTCTAGTATGAGATGCATGGTTGAGGTTAATTTTTGTTTTGCATGTGATGTTCTTCATGAGTATTCACAGCAATCAGCTCTAAGCCAGTATTTCACAGAGTCTGGTTTCCAAAGTAATTTAATTCCTGTCTGTAAATAATAATTTGTTAGGAATACTAAAGGATAGTAGATTTGGAATAATTTAATTTCAAATCCTGTACTTCAAAAGTATGCTGGAGCCGATTTGTAGGTACCTAGCACTGAGGTCTTGTTCACTTTCACTCAGGTATGTTTAGTGTTTAGCTGTGGGAGAGAGAAATAGGTGGAGCTGGAGTTGTCTTACAAAGGATTGTGCAGTTTCAGTGCCTATACTGGCAAAAAAGGACCAAGACTAGGTGTCTACACTATGAATACAGAACCAGAGAAAGAACATTCCTTGACACAGTGCACTATCTTTGTTAGCTGCTTAATTTTTTTTAATCTAAAAACATGATATGTATTATTATTTAAAAGTTTGTAAATAAGTTTTACACTAGGGGGATCTCTTATATAGTCTATTTTATGAAGCCAAATTTTATCACTGAAAAATTATTTTAAATTATTCCAAAGAGATATTTAATTTAAAAAAAAGTTGATAAAAGCATGGGGAAGTGTTTGATGATATATATACATGAATATGTAACCTATATACAGGAATGAAGAAAGTCATAAGCCAAATACAAGTAGCTGCAGCTCTGAGTGTGGATACTGGAGATTTTGACAAGGGTAGACAGCAGTAGTCAATCTACCAGCTCTAGGAGAGTCAGAGATGAAGATAGACTCACCAAGCCATAGTACTGCCAAGGTAGAAGAGGCTGTTCCTTGGAAAGGGTAGTGTCTAAGAGCTTTCTGAAACCTTAGGCACACAAATATAAGGTACATCTAATCAATCCCAAACATAACTAAAGTATTAGAAGAAAAAATAACACAATACAAGATCCCACTTGAGACCTATCAAAACCTATCTTCACAAGTATTTTTAATTTCAAGTATATAGATATTAATACTTATAATGTAGATAGCACAGCAGTAGTCTACAAATCTGAGTTTGGTAAATATTTTATATTTCAGAGAGAAGAATAAGAATAAGGAGGGGGAAGGGACGGAGAGGGAAAAAATGCAGAGTTGGGAAAGGAAAGGGGAAAGGGAAGGAGGAGAGGGATCAGAGTACTAAATATAGCTTCAGTCAGTCAAATATTCTAACTTTCTAACTTCTCTGTGTTTGGAAACTTCAGTTATTGGGATGGATCAGTCATTAGTGATGTTGTATGGCTTGAAGTTGACTGTATAAAACAGCAAACTCAAATACAAATTGAGACTTCAGTTTTCTTAATATTTCTCACAACTGATACCAGCTATGGTAACATTGTGTTAGAGTACCGCATAGTGGTTTCATTCAATAAGTTTTTTGAACATCTAATGTACTTGTCACTTGAAGCTATAGTAGAGTTCTACATTCAAAAGAAGTGCAAAAATACTGCTTTAGAGCAAGTTAAGCTATATAATTAATATATTGATAAATATATAATGTTTAAAATCTCCTTACATTAACTGACTGATCTAGAGTGTAAAAATATAATTGAAGTAGAAATCTATGTGAAGAAACGTTGTGTCAATCTGAACAGGATATGACAGAGAAAGCAGTCAAGAAAAAGAAGTTACGGAAACACACAATGACAGTGACTTCCCAGAACTGTGCTGGGGAGATGGTCTCACAAAAAAAGAGCAAAGGGAAGGTTTAATCTGGAGAGTGTAGATGCATTATGTTTAAGGTAAAAATCTCAGCCTAATTCTTCTAAACAGATCCCACCGTTAGAATTGCTTGATCACTAAGCAATATCCTGGCAATTTACTTTTCATTCCACATCGCATTCAAGAACAAATGTGAGTCAAGTCGATCTTAATGGTGCCTGATTTAATGTTTATTCAGGTATTTTTCACTTAAGATTAATAACTTGGGACTCTGGTTTATATATAGTTCTGTTAGTTTATGCCAGCTGGAGACTAAAATTGACACCCACATTAATAGCAGTGTACCTACCGATGCTTTCGAACTTCTAAAAGTACATGGGAGGTACTTTTCAGGAAAGAGTTATGTGGAACAGCTTGACAGTAAAAAGGTTCTCTGTAACTTTTTTCTAACAATACACACTAGAGTGTGGAAATCAGGATAAGATAATTCTATTGAACTCTGCTCAATATGCCTTTTTTCCCTGAAGTAATAAAAGAACATCTGTAGCAGTCAATCTTGTCTATGGAGCAATTTCACCAAACAGATATTAAGAAAATCCTTTTTCCCCTTCCCTCTTTCTTCCAGAAACATTTATTGAAACCATGTAAATATTCCAGGCAATATAAGAAGAGCTGAAACTGCAGAGACTCATAAGGTTTAGTTCTATGTCTACTTTGACAAATACAGTGGACAGACTTGAAAAGTAAAAATAGTAACACATTGTGAAAATATATATAAGGCTGACAAATCAATTCTTCAGGGGAAAAGATGAAGATTGAGCAAGGTCTAGAGTCAAGCAAGGTCCCAGTTTATCAGTCTAAATGCTCTCAGCCAAAAAAAGACTCATTTTAGTACAAATCTTGTATTTGATTTTTTGGTATCTGTATGTGTTTTTTGTATATTTATGACTTTTGTTATTTGTTGACATCCTGTGAAAATATATCTGTCCGTTAAATGTGTAGATGTTCCCCCTATGGCAATAGTAGATAAAATCAAAGGCATAAATAATGAAAAAAAATGAACTAAATTTATAACTCATGTGGTCAGCTAGGTTTTCCAGAAATTGAAATTTATACTTATTTATATAAGGCTAAGCATATATAACAAAGCTTTTGAGGTAATCCAGTTCTCATGAAGCCTGATTTCCGAAACTACTATAATGTCAATAAATTTAAGGATGAGATGGTTTATTTCCTTTCTCTTCAGGGAAATATGCTTTATGCTACTGAATAGGGTATGAAGAATATGACAAAGGAAATTCTACTCCTATAAAGTTGTATAAATTCTGAATCTAATGAGACAGTTTTACTCATACATAAAATAATATTTTTAACAGCTTAGAAAGTTGGCTGGAAAGAGTGATACAATTTTAGATTTTAATCTATAATTTCAAAGCATTTTCCTGATGAACTCTAAAGAGAATACAAGAGTGTACCAGCTACCAGAAAGCAAATATGAAAGAAACCCCTTGCTGACAAAGCAACCTTTTATCCTTGGTATTTTATCTATGTCCTAGAGGAGATTTAACAGGCGAAATGTCACTGTGGATCAAATGTCTTCCTTCTAGAGCTCATTTTATTATATCTTAATTTATAACATAAATTAATGTCTTAAAAGTAATAAAGTTAACAAACAGGTAAATCAGATAGTGCAAAACAAACAAACAAAGAAAAACCCGTTAACTCTATGCTGATTTTCACATTCAGGGAGATTATGCAAAAGATCAAAGGGATTTAATGAGAAAAATGTTAAACTTAAAATATACAAGGTATGCATCATCTTACTTTGTACATATTTGCATTTAATTTTCATGGAGAAGGACTGTTTTATATTTCTACTCAGACACTGACTCTGGTTAGAAATATCATCTTTATTAAGTCTCAACCAGCCATCAAACAAACAAGTACATTTTTAAAATAGTATTCCCACCCTACAGGGTTCCAGTAAAGGAAATAATAAAGTAAAATATGAAAAAAAAATTGTTCTTTGAGAGGAAGAGACCTAATTAAGAGGAGGCCCTAACAACTCCATGGATTAATTGGGAGCCAACTGAGATAATTGGACCTATGGGAGTTTGATTACACCCATCATAAACTGCTTTTTTCTCAAGTATAGGTTAAATGTTTGATGCTTTAATTGGGTGTAACTCTACAATGAAAGTAGGGATCATATAGAAAAATTAATATTTGGGAAAGCGATCTCCTGAAGTTTTCTGGCATTGTTAGTAGCAACATTTTTTTTTTCAGATATGTAATTTTGTAGGTTTTTTGGAGCCACTTTCATAACAGTGTGGTTAAAATCCTATCAACCAAAATATACTTATGCTATTAAAAGTTGACCTGTAGACCACATGTAGAGGCTTTGCAATTTGAAATTCAACAAGACCACACCTCTGCAATGGAAGTTAAAATGGGCTGCTGTTTTTAAAGATGATGTCCTTAAATGTTCATTGCAACAAACATTGGCTTTCAATCACATGGTTTTCCAGGAAATAGAACCACAGAATTGTAGGGCCTAAGGAAACCTCATTGATCATTTATCTGTCCAAACCTCCTATTTTTACAGTTGTGGGATCTGACATGAAGACAAAAGCTTGAAAGTTCTAGGTAAAAGCTAGGTTTTTATTAGGGGCTGGGAGATGTAGGGGCTCATCGGGGCAAGACAGGAGGGGACAATTTCTTTTTGAAAATAAGTGACTGAAAAAGGAGCATCCATCTGCATGCATCTTAAAATCTTGTGCTTCTACAATACTTTATAAACAAATCTCTATTGAGGGAGGTATGGAAGTGGAAAATTGAGAGTCACCTTATTTGCCCTGGGAAATAGGGTTGATGCGTATTTTAATAGTGAAGATATATTACTTTTGTTAGGATAAAGGCAGAAACAATATTAAATTATTATTATAGATAGAAAAGATACTACTCATATACTCTAAGTAGGCAAATAGATTAGCTTAAAGAATAGGGAGGAGGGTGAGGGATAAAAGACTACACACTGGGTACAGTGTACACTGATCTGGTGATAGGTACGCCAAAATCTCATAAATTACCACTAAAGAACGTATCCACGTGACCCAAAACCACCAGTTCCCCAAAAACTGCTAAAATAAAAAACAGGATAGGTTTACTAGCAGCCTCTAGCATCTGTAGGTTTTAGTAGTATGCCCAAAAGTCTTAGACAAGCCACTGTTATCTCTTAAGAGGACAGATCTCTGAAAATGTACTGGATATTTCCTTTTCTCCACCTGCTTCATGCCTAGTAGGCTAACCATTTTAGACAATTTCAATAGGAGCCTCCTGCCCTCCAACTTTTGTGGGGGGTCCAGCTAATGGGTCATCAGCAAGTCATCAGTGGTGGACAGAAATACAAGTGGGAGTAATTAAAGATAAGTCATCGATGGACTGTTCTTGAAGTCAATCTGTCCCTCCAACAAAGGCTATAGCTTCTGCCAGACAGCCTCTTCTACTCATATAGCAACAGCTCTTTTTCCCATTCTGGCAAACTCTTCCTTCTTTGTCTTTTTGAGCTAAAAATCCACATTTTTGACTCTTCAATACTATTTTGAACACTGAAGCCAGAGAAACATTTCAAAAAATATGAATATGGTCACTGATAACTCCTAAATTCTAACCTAAGCTAAAAATTACAGGAGATTCTGGCTGCTTCTCATCACTCCAGGACCACCTGAGTTCACTCCTCCTACACACCTCTCAGGACTCAGCTTAAGTGTCACATTTTGGTACATCTACTATGTTCCAGTATGCCTATTGTATTCCACTATGTCTTCATAGCACTCACCTGAAATTTATTTTTATTTACTCATTTTTTTTTAAGAGAAGAGGTCTTGTTAAGTTGCCCAGTCTAGAATGCAGTGGCTATTCACAGATGCAATCATGATGTACTATAGCCTCGAACCCCTGTTCTCAAGTGGTCACCCTAGCTCAGCCCCCTCAGTAGCTGGGACCATAGATGTGCACCATTGCACTTGACTCATTTGAATCTTAATATAGTAATTTGTTTAATTAGCTTTTGATCTATAGGAGAATATGTTTCTTTTCCTCTTTCCTTTCTTCCATTCCTCCCTTCATCCCCTCCTTCATTTCTTCCTTGCTTCTAATCTTAGGTCATTGTCATTTAGTCTTTATTTCCCTTCAGTCTGTTCTTCTTTTTGTAAATAGTTTGCCATGGTTCCTGCCTTTCTGGATTTTACATTTGACAAGAGAGGCAGATATTAAACCATTAAGTACAATAGTAGTAATTCAATTACAATCATGATAAGTGCTAGGAGGACAAGTTTCAAAGTCATATACCATCTTCCTTGAATGAACATCAGAGCCTAAAACAGAAACTGGCAGATAATAAATTGACCTGCAGTGAGGTAAGGAGGCAGTGTAGAGTTTTGATAAAGAACATCAGTTGTGAAGTCAACTCGAATTAGATTCAAGTTTTGGACTCTAACTTTTGCTTCCTATATACATTAGGCAAATTGATTTATCTCCTCAATTCTCAGTTTTCCAATTATAAATGAGACTTACAAATTTTTCCCCATGGAATTATCATCAATATTAAATGAGAAAAAGTTACAGAAATCACTGAAAAGAGGCCCTGATAGACATGTTGTGCTAACATTATGGTAGTATTTTTAGAAAAGCAAAGACATCTCGGACTATGTGATAATTTTTAGAAAAAAGAACAACAAGCTCAAACATAAACCATTTATTTCTTTTCTATTTTTAGCAGACTATCACAATTTAAATTAACCATAATTAAAATTTCACAAAAACATGGAACAATTGAGATCTAAGCACAAGGCATAAGGTAGCCAACATTCTGGCATAAGGAATTTGGAAAAAATATTATATCAGCTTCAGAAATACAGCTTTATGTACAAGAAGCCACCTGGTACATGCAATAAAACAACTTTATTAATACAGTATGTTTCATGCATCAATCTGATCAGATTTGCTCTAGCAATCATCCTGTGTGCCTCAAGACACCTGCAGTAGGAGAAGAAATCATGTTCTATCCATTCTCAAAATTCCCATTTTTTGTGGCATCATTTGATGTTAATTTGCAATCCAAAGTTAACTCACATCTCATTATCATTGCCACAATTTGTTTACATGCAAGTGTTCAATTTCTAGCTCATTTTTTCCTCATTTATAAAATTATCTTTGGATTATTTTTCTGTTTAGTAAATTGTAAGCAAATGAAAGCTGTGTGTTGTTCTTTCATATTATAGAGTCTATTATTGAAAAGTTTGCTTGAAATGTCTCTGAGAAAATTAACTCACACATTATTTGTATTTTTATTTTCTATATTTTATACCACATAAACTCCTACATAATACCCATAACATGGTATGAATCTTGGTTGAAATAATAATATTTCGAAATGTCACTAAGGGGCTCAAAATAAATATAATGTAACATTTTAATAAAATTAAAAATAAAACTAAGAAAATATCAAAGCAAATCTTACAAGTTGAAAATATTTTGATTTTTCATTCTCAAATATTAAACATATAATTTTTTAAGCAAAGCATTACAAAGCATACCAGTGTCATGCGGTTATCAATATTTACATTTGGCATATTAGAGTCATTTTAATTTCTCCATTATCTATATACAGGTCCACACTGTTTGGTGGAAAGTAAAACAGAAAAAAAAAAAATGTCTCACAAGTATAGTTTCAGTCATTTAAATTTCATTGATTACAAAGGATACCAGCGACACTGTTAAGCTTGATTAGATGTGAACCCGAATAAATTAAGCTAAATGTATAACTGGTGGAATTTTACTTTTTATAATAGTATGTATCCATTCAACTACATGACTGATCCTAAGTCAGCCAGCAGGTGTGTATTCCATGTGTAACTCTCCATCACATCAAAGACAAAAGAAAAAGAAAATAACATGCTCAGGGCTTTCCAATAGAATTTTCTTCAATGGAAGAAATGTTCAATGGCTGGAAATGTTCCAGATATGTGCTGTCCAATACAGTAGCTTTTAGCCACATGTGGCTATTGAGCATTTGAAAAGTGCCAAATCTCACTAAGAATTGAACTTTAAAATTTAATTTAATTATAATAAACATAAATCTGAACAACATGTGACTAGTGGTTACTGTATTAGAAAGCAGAAGATGGTCTGCATAATTGTCCCTGGACCAATTTCTGTAATTTTTTTTTTTTTTTTTAGATGGAGTTTCACTCTTGTCACCTGGGCTGGAGTGCAATGGCACAATCTTGGCTCACTGCAACCTCTGCCTCCCAGGTTCAAGCGATTCTCCTGCCTCAGCCTCCCGAGTAGCTGGGATTACAGGAACCTGCCACCAGGCCCAGCTAATTTTCGTATTTTTAGTAGAGATGGGGTTTCACCACGTTGGCCAGGCTCGTCTCGAACTCCCGACCTCAGGTTATCCACCTGCCTCAGCCTCTCAAAGTGCTGGGATTACAGGCATGAACCACCGCACCCAGCCATTCTTGTAATTTTTACACTGACATTTGCATTGAGAAACAAGACAATTATGTCAGGAACATATTCATAATAACCTGCTTCAACCTGCAGACTACAACCCTTCCTGAGTCTCTTTAGTTATATTCATAAGGGACTAAAGACCACAGGGCACAGACTTGCTATTAGGAGAGCCAACATCTGACTCACCCAATCTTCACCTGGTGGAATAAAAAGCCAAAGCCACCTTGCAAGCCTCACATGCTTGCAGTGTCCCTATGTGAATCATCTTCTGCTTCTGTGTTGAGAGGAAGAAAGCAGCTCCCAAACAGATGGTTTATCATCATGCAGAAGAAAGAGGGGGGAAATGATGGAGTCACTTCTTTCTCCTACTCATCTACTAGATTTCTTTAAAAAAAAAAAAAAAAAAAAAAAAAAAAAAAAAAAAACTGGAGGGAACTCATCAGCAAATTTTCAAAGTTATTTAACGTATGAGCAAAGCATAGAAAATGAACAGATTGAGGTGGCTGTGCACTGTGTTTATATTTTAGTCCTACTTTTTCTATAAAAGAAACCCATGTATTTATTGTGCTTCATCAAGGTACCCACATTTGGGCATTGGTTAGCCCTAGAGTTTTCATATCGATCCCTCAAGGTGATTTACAATACCCCAAATGACGTATTGTTATTATCACCTAAGCATTAAAGTGGCCTCCATTCAAGTAAAATCAGTACTCAGTGAGCAGTAATTCTGTTGTGTATAATTACAATTATCCCTGTCCTCCTAACTTTCAGCCAGTGTGCACACTTGCTCACCTTCAATCAGACAGCTTTGTTTTATTAATATCTATTCAAGTTTTGGCACTTGGTTCCCTGGAAATTTCATCCATTTTATCAACTAGCTTGTTACTTTTCTTCATTTGATTTAATTTGGATATTATTTTCTAAGTATATGACATTGAAATCTATTATAATTATCAGAATCTATCTGCATGATGATTAAGTTCCCATTTTTTATGCTGATTACTGCTAATATTTCACAAAAGAAAGTGCATTTCACCTGAGCTGCTTTGATTTAAGGATTATGAGCTAACACAGTGTTTCTTTTAAAAATGACATAACATTTGTTTGCTTTTTAAAAAGTATCACTTTTGAAGAATAGAAAGTGGGATAAAGAGATTTATTAGTGTCTCAGGAAGCATGTAGTAAAATTAAATTACTTCACGCTTTCCATATGCCTAATGTTGCTTTCAGATTTGTGTGGAGTGTACATATAATTTATTGTCCCAAATAAGACCTTTTCAAGAGCAAAACAAGGCTTTGTTAATAATTAAGCTGGACCAGCAAATCAGGACGGAATGACCCTGGATTCAAGCATGCTTGGATACATATCTGACTTTCAAACAACACAGGTTTGAGCTGTGTGGGTCCACTTGTACATGGATTTCCTTCTGCCTCTGCCACCCCTGAGACAGCAAGACCAACCCCTCCTTTTTCTTCTCCTCCTCAGCCTACTCAGTGTGAAGATGATCAGGATGATGAGCTTTGTGATGACCCACTTCCACTTAATGGATAATAAATATACTCTTCCTCATGGTTTTCTTAACACTTACTTTTATCTAGCTTACTTTATGTTGTAGGAATACATATAACGTACACAATATATGTTAATTAAATTTTTAAGTCATTGATAAGGCTTCAGGTCAACAGTAGGCTATAAGTAGTGAAATTTGAGGGGAACCAAAAGTTATACATGACTTCTCAACTGTGTAGTGTTGGCACCCCTAACTCCAACGTTATTCAAGTTTCAACTATGTTGACCCTTTAGATGGAGACTGACAAATGGGAATAGATCCAAGCCTTTCCTGAGCACCCCTATGTTACAAGGGGACCTATTATCAATATAAAGGAACTTACATCCACCATGTTGGAGGCCCCATGCAACTGCTTCTGTTTTTGTCTCAGGTCTTTTGACACGTTGCTGTTGTTCAGGATCTCGCTCTGTTTACCCTATTCTTTAAAATGTCATTACCAAATTCCATTTCAAAAATACTCTCCCCTCTTTAATCTTCTACTGAAATATTCCTCTTTTCCCAACATCATCACCAGTAACACTTACAAAAATAATATTTTTGGCCCCTGGGTTTGCACTGTAGTTTTAGCCTCTCATTGTAGCTCATGAATATTTCTTCAAGTTGTATTAATTATTTGCATATCATTCCTCTATTATGGCAGGAGTGAGGGCTCTTCCAACGTTTGTACTTACCATGTGACCTGTCACAGTGTACCTCAACATCCTGTTCACTAAGTTAAAAAAAAAATAGTGAAGAAGTAATGGAGAAAGTTTGAAATTACATAAGAATTACATTGAGGTTATATAACTAAACCAATATATTGTTTTCTATGTGCCTGGCACTTTGATAAATGCTCTAAAATATTATTTCATATAAGTCCAGACTACCCATATGTGACATGCCAATGATAAAGCTGAGATAAGGAAAATTCAATGCTATGTCCTTATTCATAGAAGTACTAATTGGGCAAGCTGGAGTCAAACTCAAGCCTATCAGATTTTTATGTTGTTAGTGCAATAATGTGACGAGCAGCCCCATGGTGCTTCATCTAGTCACTTCTGATAACATAAAACATCTTCCCTGGGTGGTTGATCTCTACTTTCTGTTTATCCTTTTATTTATAACATAGGTAAATCAATTTTAGTTTCCTTCACATTTTCTCATGTTCATTCAGGATTTGAGCATTATTCTGACAAATTCAGCTACTCTTTTCTATTTATCTTAGGTTTATTTCCAGTTTATTCTATCAATATTTCATGTTTTTAAATATTAGTCTCTCAGAGTTCTCTATGCAATCTCCTAGATTTTGGTAACTATTTTGGTATCTTTTTTCTCAGCGAGATTGTTCATATTTCTGCAGTTCAATGACTTGTTTTTTGTTTTTTGTTTTTTTTTTAACATTTCCATTCTCCTTGAGCAGTATTTCATTTCTGAAAAATCACCCAATCAAAGAAAATGAAATCACCATCTCATAAAAATGTTTGCATTCCCATGTTTATTACAGTATTGTTCGCAATAGCCAAGATATAGAAACAACCTAAGTGTCCACTGAGAGATGAATGCATAAACGAATCTGTGGTACATGCATACAATGGGATATTATTTGGACCTAATAAGGAATGAAATCTTGTCATCTGCCACATTGGATAAGCCTGGAGGACATTATGCTAAGTGAAGTAAGCCAGACAGACAAAAAATATATATTGCATGATCTCACTTATATGTGGAATATTTAAAAATATGTCCAATATGGCTGGCGCGGTGGCTCACACCTGTAATACCAGCACTTTGGGAGGTGGAGGCAGGCAGATCACAAGGTCAAGAGATTGAGACCATCCTAGTCAACATGTGAAACCCCGTCTCTACTAAAAATACAGAAATTAGCTGGGCGTGGTGGCGTGCTCCTGTAGTCTCAGCTACTTGGGAGGCTGAGGCAGGAGAATCACTTGAACTTGGGAGGTGGTGGTTGCCGTGAGCCAAGATCGTGCCACTGTACTCCAGCCTGGCAACACAGCGAGACTCCATCTCTCTCTCTCTCTCTCTCTCTCTCTCTCTCTATATATATATATATATATATATCTCCAGTATATAGAGCTAGAGAACAAAACAGTGGTTACCAAGTGTGAGTAAAGATGGAGAAATAGGGAGCTATAGGTCAAAGGATATAAAGTAGAGGTATGTAGAACAATCAATCCAGAGATCTAATGTATAACCTGACGACTATAGGTAATAAAATTGTACTGTGTATGAGATTCATTGTAAACAATTATGTTTTAGCTGCTCTAGGCACACAAGAAAGGGGTACCTATGTGAGACGATGCATATGTATGATTCCTTCATTATAGTAACCACTTCACTATCTTTATGCATCCCGTAACATTAAGCTATATACCTTAACTATAGACAATCAAATTTATTACAGAGTAAAAGGAAAGTTTGCTTATGGAAGCAAATCTATTTTTTTGCCTAATTTTATTTTTTAAATCATATTTTCAAAGACATGGTTTTATATTTCATTAGGAGCAGCATCTGCTTCTTGCTTTGGAAAGCATGTCATATGAGGCTGTGCAGAGCATTAAAGAACACAAGCAACCCAGGTGCAAATCCTGACTGCATGACTCTGCTGTTGCCATTCTTTAAGCAACCAGATGCTACCTGTCTTAGAAACAGGTCCATTCTCTCTGATTAGAGTGCCATTCTTTCAGATTCCCATGTGGCCAGATTGCTCTTTCCTTGGGATATTCACTCAACAGCTATTTTTTTCAGTGACTTTCAAGACCATCTATTTAAAAATGACCCCTTCCCACTTTACTCCCTAGTCAATATTCTTACCTTACAATTCTCCATGATACTTATGAGTTTCAGTGCAATATATATATCTTATACATTTATTTCTTAGGTTTCCTCGCCAATAGAATATAAGTCCTAGGAAAGCAAATTGTTTTTATTTAGCTCAGTGCTTTATCTCCAGTGCCTAGGACAGTACCTAGTACATGGTAGATATTCAATAAATATTTTTTTGACTGAGCAAATTTTGAAAATTGTGTTTTTATTAACCTGCAGTTTAGAAGACCAGTAACAAAGCCTTAACTGAAGTAATTGCATGAAGCTGTAATTGTGGAGTTTGAAATCAGACTAAAGACTGTGGGATGGGGGTGGGGATTGAATTAAAATTAACTAACAAATACTCAAACAGAAAATGACTTTCAGTGTATTAGCTGAATGAGTGTAAGTCATTCTACATTCCGCCTTTAATGGCAACAACTGTACTAGGATTCACCTCCTGCAGGGCAAAGTCAAAACATGGATTTAATCCAATTTTTAATCAGCTGTACAGATGGGTTTATTTCACAAATACGCTATGCTGCACAGATGGAAGTTCCTGAATGCCTGACAAGGTGTTAAAATAGTTACTGATATTACAAAGGAATTAAAAATCAGCATACAAAATTATAATTAGTAGAGATTTGGTCTCTGAAGAGTTTATTAACTTAGCACTTATATTTTGTCCTTGGCACCAAAATAATACATTTTTGTGAAGAAAATTTACAAGTACACGTTAGGCTTATATGACCTTACATTTTTACATGAATTATTTTTTTGGCATGTAAGGACCTTGTGACTTCTATAAAATAATAAACTAGAAAAATATATAAATTCATGTATTTTAAAAGGTATTTTTGAGATTTGGATGCTTTAAGTGTCATCCTATCTAAAATATAATGATAAAAGCAATACTTCAATCATGAAACTGGCACATAAGTAATGAACTTACTTTAGTTACATAGTAATTCATTTCAATAACATCTATCACATAATAATCAGGAAGAAATGGCTGCATCTCGGGCTCAAACAATCAAAAGCCTCTAGGCACTCTGAAAATCTGTCCCAAACACCTGTGGTTCCTTATTAAGAGCTTATTTTCTTCGTGAAAAATAACAACTATTAAAGAGATAAGATGCTTTAATTATTTTGTCCAAGTAAATCTCAATATATCAAACTTCTTAGGTTCAGAATTTGGTATTTCAATTCTCTCCAATTTTTCTAACATGAACCTATTACAACTTGCCTGGTGAGTCCTTCCCTCTTTCCTTCCAGCCCCACTCTATCTATCTCCTCTGCCAATTGCGGATATTGTTAAGAATTTACAAGGATTTTATTCATGAAATGAAAAAATCCTTAATTCCTACAAACTTGGAATTGGAAGAGTTTTAACGGCACAAGCATACCTAATGTATTTTTAAATTTACATTAAATAGTTTATTAAACATAACTTTTTCCTAGTTTAACAAAAGAACTAAGAAAGCAAGAGAGAATGCAGGAGAGATGGCTGTCAGCTGGCAGATTGATTTTTTTCAGTGGGGTATCAATCTCTAGAACTAGGTGGCCAATGTGGTAGTCACAACACGTGATTAACGAACACCTGAAATGTGACTAGTCGGCCGGGCGCGGTGGCTCAAGCCTGTAATCCCAGCACTTTGGGAGGCCGAGACGGGTGGATCACGAGGTCAGGAGATCGAGACCATCCTGGCTAATACGGTGAAACCCCGTCTCTACTAAAAAATACAAAAAACTAGCCGGGCAAGGTGGCGGGCGCCTGTAATCCCAGCTACTCGGAGGCTGAGGCAGGAGAATGGCGGGAACCCGGGAGGCGGAGCTTGCAGTGAGCTGAGATCCGGCCACTGCACTCCAGCCTGGGCGGCAGAGTGAGACTCCGTCTCAAAAAAAAAAAAAAAAAAAAGAAATGTGACTAGTCTAAACTGAGATATGTGCTCTAAATGTAAAATACACATTATATTTCAAAAGAAAAAAATTCAACAATGTCATTGATATTTTCGTAGCAACTTCCTGCAGAAGTGATGTAGGCATATAGGATTAAATTAAAATATTATTAAAATCAATTAATTAATTACACTTCATTTTCCCCATTCCTTTTACTTTTATGAACATAGCTACTAAAAAAATTAAAATTACAAGTGTGACTCACATTTGTGGCTCAAATTATAATTCTATTTTACACCACTGGTCTAGAGTTCATTCAGAGAGAATATCTCAAGTACGGGAGTGTGTCCTGTAAGAGGCAATTATACATAACTTCAGATAAATAAGCTTGCTTTTCTGTCATATGGTAATGGATATTATTAATATTTCTAAATTAATGACCCACTATTCAGCTGTGGCTCATTTAACATAAATTAATCTAAACAATTTCACATTTATGTGTTTTATTTTTGTTTTTCCCATTGCAAGAAAACAAACTTTTTGTAAAACAGCAAGGCAGGTCTACAACTAGAATCACAGCAGCTCCATAGGCCGTTTAGCTCATTTAAGGTCTTACTTGCTCACAGATTTCTACTTCTCTCTGCATGCTACTTCGTCTTTTTTATCTAGTACATATCTTCTTGACTCCTCACTGCTTTAGTTCTTGTTTCTCTCAGCTTTGGCCATTACATCGCCAGAGTGCTGTTCTCCAGACTCTGCATGTGAATTTCTTTTCTTTATTGCTTTTGTTCCCAGTGTTCTCAGCCAATTCTTTATTTCACAATTTGCATTCCATAGAGAGGAAACCTGATGGTCCTTGCTCATCTTGTCCTATCCTTCCATAGCTGAAAGGTGACTGGCTAGGCTTTGTATGCTGGAGCCAAGAGAGACTAAGTCACCTTAACAGACACCTCAATCATACTGTAACCTAAAGTATAAGCAGAATAGTACTTCTTAAAGGAAGGCAGGTATATTGTGAACAATGTCATGAACAATAGAAGAAATTAAATCAACCTAATTGAAACCAATGTATAGTGTCTCCTACCAAAATCAGAAACTGATATTTATAAAAAGTATGTACAGATTTTAATGGTTATTATTTTAGGGTAATTCAAATTCATTTACAAAACAAACAAAAAACAAACACACAAAAACACTCCATATATATTACAAAATAAACAAACAAAAGGAATGAGACGATCTTGCTGTTATACTTAGCAATGTTTGTATTTGACATTATCTATTCTTTTCTCTAAACATTATGCATCCTCTATTTCTTATATATTTAAGGATTTCCTTTAGGTACAACACAGCAGTATTAAAATACCTTTAATATTATCAAACCGTATATAAAGTCACATATTTATTTCTTTTAAATTCATTTTAATGATTGCCACATCCTTGAACATGATTTAATTTTACCTAAGGGCTGAAATATAACAGAATAAATCTCAAAATTCAAAATGGTAAAATGGGGTTAAATAATTGAGAAAACCTTCATAAACAAGTTAGATTATACATAAACTTTATTAAGGAAAGAATAGCCATATAAAAATTATGTACCGTAGAAGTTTATCATACATATAGTTTATCACACATATGTTGAAGATGCTGTTTACCTACCTCCAGAGCCGCTCTTGTCTTCCCCCTTAGTAATAGTACTATAATGTTGAGCAAGGTACATTGCCACCAGATGTAAAAGACTACACCTACCAATATCCCTTACATTTAGGTATTACCAGATGCCTAAATTTGGGTCGATAGGCTATTAGCAGAAATATTTTATGAGACATCTGAAATTTTTCTTTAGAAAAGGTTAGTTTTACCTGTTTTTTTTCCTTTGTGTTTTACCTACTTGGACTGAAGAAATGCAGTCTAGAGTTATAAAAATCCTCCTAGGACCTGCGGTGAATTTGAGAATGAAAGCCATGTTCCAAGACATTGTCTCAGTACTCTGGCACACCGGGAAGCAATCCAGAAACCCTGGACCATACATCTTCAGACTTAATTTACATTCAGGTAAATAACCCTCTATATATCTTAAGTGAGTCTTATTTTGAGTTTTTCTATTACATGCAGCTGAATCTGTTGACAGAGTGTTACAAATGTTAAAACCATGTTCTTATTTTAATTCATGCAATTTCCTCAAAGACTTTTAAATGTAAAATCCTTCCATAAGTGTCTCCATAGATGTGTATTAAAACAATCAAACTAGCAACATTTTATATTTGGTTGGGCATACACCTTATCAATACAAAACAATTTAGATTGTAAATATTATTTTTATATAAATAGCCCAGTTAACATATAGTCCTGAGGTAAATAAATTACATTGCTCTTTCCAAGAGAGAAATCATATATAATTGCCCTGATCATACTTTATAAACTATCAAAAAACTCTAAATAATAAACTTCTGTATTTTTTTAACTTTAAAGGGCTCTTCTGCATACAATCTTTCCCTTTTATTTTGGAAATTTCTCATTAGTAGTTCACTATTATTAAAAGTTATAAACTTAACACATGTAAAAATTCTAATATTGTATTTCTTTCTTTAAAAATCAGATGATGCTAATCACAGTTTTTACACCTACTTTATTTAGTTAACAGGATAGCAACTTCGTTAGCCATGGCATTATTCTCCAGAAGTAAATAACTTTTCATCTAGAGTTAAACCATGTTTTATATATCCATTGGATGTTATAGGTTTGTCTAATGTTTCACTAAAATAAGCCATAATAAAAAGTAAATAAACCCTTGTCTGTATCATCTACTATACCTCTAGAAAACTGATGAGTGAAATTTTGAGTTAGAAGACTTGAGTGTTTTTAGTATGAATACTTTCAAGTTGATCTGTTGGAAGAGTGTATTATTTTACAGTCCTCTTCACTGTACCTTTACTCAAACAGGTCACTTAACAATTTCTTTTTATTTTACTGATGATAATTTTGTTTTAATTTACGTTTAGTGGATTAATAGATTTCTCTTTACTTTTTGATGTAAGAGAAGTAGAGATATCCTAGAAGCATTTACCACACAGAATGTATATTGATCAAAACAAGAAAAGTGTCATGGTTTTCAATCCACTTCAGGGAATTTCATTCTATGAATAAGTCATAGGATATCAGCAACATTAAGGTGACATTTCTGCATATCTATCTTTTGGCTGTACCTCCTTTGATTTGTTAATCCAGCAGAAAGTTGTTGACAAAAAAGGTGAGTATTAATTCACTCTTCCACCACGTTCTCCAATTGAGGAGCGTCACTGAGTAGGGCATGTAGGGATCACCCTACATCTTGATTTTTACGCACTGATTATTGTGAAGATTTTGTGGGTTTTTCAAAAAAAAAAAAAAAAAAAAAGAATTTACTGCTTGAGACTCTTATTTATCCTACTAGGAAGAGATAGCAGTGATCCATTTTGGAGTTTTAAAAATAATATTGATAGAAGTATAATATTGCTATAAAACAACTGAGTAACAATTTTGCCCATAGAGCACTGCCCAGCAATTAAATGATTACTTTATGTTCCATTATCTCATTTAATTTATTAGTTCCTTATGGAGCAAAATTTGAATATTCATATTCATACTGTTCTGATAACCTAATCAACGTTCCCCTGGTTACATGGCTAATTAGCACCGATAGCAAATAGGTTGAATGGGCAATATCCATTCCTCTCACTTTCCTAATAGAACCCTGGTAACCCTGGTATTATTTGAGCTGTTTACCTATGTTACATACAGCAACATACATCAAGGAAAGCTGGGCACAATTCCCTTGAGAAACCAATTTCTCATGAGAATCAGCCATGTGGCATTGCCCCGATGATCACCTCCAGTCAAGAATTAGGTCCATTATGCAAGCTGACCCAATAGAATCCAAGGAGAAGGCTTATGCTAGGAGGGAAAGCTTGCTTTTATAGACTCCTATGCATCAAGAAAACTGTCCCAATTGCCACTTGCATTCATCTTGAATGAAACTGATGCTGGATGGCAAAATATAGAAGAAAGTTCTATTTTCTCAGTGATATTATTGAGCTATTGATCTGATTGCATCAAGATATTTAAGCGAAGTACACATTTTCTTATGTTTTAAAAAGGCAGGTTAATTCAAATTTTCTATTACTTGTAGCCAAAATCATCCAATTTGTACCCCTGGCCTATCTTTCAACTGCACTACCCTGCAAGAAGGCAGGACTAGCTTTCTTTGGAAAATATCTCATTTGGGTAACTGTATAGTTTAAAGGTAGCAAATACCTTGGAAGCCCTGACAATTAAGACAGACATTATACAAACAGTAAAGTCGTTTGTATTTGAGAAAATTTAACCTTGATTAAACTTCAAAGAAAAGAAAGGAGATAAAAAATGCTCATCATGCATATTAAGGAGAAGAAAAAATAAAGCACAACTGATTATGAATCACAAGAGATGTCGAAGCATTGCACTAAAAAGTACAAAGAAGATAATACACATGATAGTGACAGATTCACAAAAACAAATCAAAATAATATGTATCCAACATCTTAACTAAGCTTCTCTAAATGACAAAAATTTAGTCAAAAAGCAATCCTGACCTTGAATAATTTAGGTGGGAAGTAGAATAAATTATGGATTCCTAGTCTGCGCTTATTTTTGTGTGCAGTTAATCACAAGACCCTCAACTCCATGCAGTACAACTTGGTGTGACTCTTGTCTCTTTAGACATTACCTCTGATGCACAAATTTAAGACAGTACACGGTAAAGAACACAGCACTTTTTATATGTGAGCCTGTATTGTTAATATTTTTCCATAGTGAAGACTTTTCAAGAAAGTATATGTTAAGACAACACTGAATCTGGGCCAGGCGCGGTGGCTCATGCCTGTAATCGCAGCACTTTGGGAGGCTGAGGCAGGTGGATCACCTGAGGTCAGCAGTTCGAGACCAGCCTGGCCAAGATAGCGAAAGCCCATATCTACTAAAAATACAAAAATTAGCTGGGCATGGTAGCGTGTACCTTTAATCCTAGCTACTAGGAAGGCTGAGGCAAGAGAATCGCTTGAACCCAGAGGACGGAGGTTGCAGTGAGCTGAGATCACACCACTACACTCTAGGATGGGTGACAGAGCAATACTCCATCTCAAAAAAAAAAAAAAAAGAAAGAAAAAGAAAAAGAAAACAAATAAAAAGACAACACTGAATCTGTATTTGCTACTTTAATTTAGTAATTATTGAATGATACTTTTGAATCATAACCCAGCACTTTCCAAACGTAGCTGACCTTCTGAATAACCTAGAGAGAATTTTTCTTCCCCTCCATTCAACCAGTTGGCGACCCAGTGCCATAACTACTTATTTTTATGTGGAATATAGGCCTTCTATTTTACCTATGACACAGTAATAAAGTTTTTAATATGAAAGTATATCAAGGTAATTAATCCACTTATTAAAAGAGGAGAGATCTCTTTTAACTATAAAGTTGATATTATATAACCTTTTTGTACCCTCACTTGGGCTCATGTTTGAAACAGGGAACAGTGTGGGCACAGGATACCTAGAGTTTGTGCACATTTCTGTTGTACTGTACTGATATTTAGCAAGTGTCTTAGTCCGTTTTGTGTTGCTAGAACAAATTCCTTGGGTTAGATAATTATAAACACCATAATTTATTTCTTCACAGTCTTGAAGTCCAAGATCAAGGCACCAGCATCTGATGAGGGCCTTCTTGTTACATCCTCACATGGTGGTAGGACAAGAGAGAGCCAAGGTCTTCCATAATCCCTTTTTATAATGGCATTAACCCATTTATGGCATCAGAGCCCTCATCAACTAAATCCCTCTCAAAAGGCCTCGCCTCCCAACTCTGTTACATTGCAGATTAAGTTTTCAACACATGAATTTTGAAGCGGATACATTCCAACCACAGCATTAACCTTGGGTAAGTTATATGATTCACTTGACTTTCTCCTGCCTCATGTATAATATAGAATAATAATATACATGTAATAATAATTGATGGTTAAGTTGAATAGTATTTGTAAAGGCATTTATCGTGATGTCTAGTATGTTCAGTATCTTCCTATTGTTCTAATATTAGGTTTTGGAATTGGCATGCTAGCTCACTGACTTCCACTCCGAATTTCACGTTGAAAGTTCAGTCTATCATCTCCCAAGGTACAAAGCTAAACAGTATTACAGTATTCTTTTTTTTTTTTGGGCTCCAAGTCAATATCTTAAAGGCTCAAGGGAAAAGTCAAAACAAAATAAAACAAAAACCATCCAAACAAACTTAACTCATCCTACTACTATCCTCACAGCAGTATTGTAAAAATCAATGGTCCATCCCTGTTGTTTTTTCTATTTATTCTTTCCTCTTTCCCAGCAACACAGGACTCTGGCACAATTTCCTACAGGTAAGACTTCCAGTCTGACTAGCACATGTAGAATTGTCCTGATTTTCTAAAAATCCACTTGATTTAAGAAAATCTAGCACATGTAGAATTGTCCTGGTTCTCTAAAAATCCACTGGATTTTAAAAATCTCTCTGCTCTTCTTTTTCTCCTGGAGCTCAACCAGAAATCTCAGCAATCCTAAACCCTCACGCAACAGTTACAGCAACAAACATCTCCCACTTGCAAGTCATTTCTCTGTGTCAATGTCGAACCAAGATGTTTATAGATACTGTCTTCTTTAATCTTCACAAAATCTCTATGGATTATATGGGTAATTCAGCCCCTCAGTAACTGGCTCAAATTCAGCAGGGTGAAATCTGACAAAATTGAGATGTGAATCAGTGTTTGACTTCGTAGCCTAGGCTCTTAACCAGCACCCTTTCACTTCAAGGCAGTCTCCTCCATGGCTAACAGTTTCTATTAACCAGGCCACTAACATTGCAAGAACTTCTATTTCAATCAGTTTCTGCTGTTTTAGTGCATATTGAGACCATTCTTTCCTTGGCTACTGGGCAAACTTAAAAGTTTACCTCCAGCTTATCAAAAGAATCTGTATACAATACGGCACAAATCTATCCAAGGTGGGTTTATTTTTTTATTTTTATCGCAGCTAAGCAGTTTTTTGCTCAGAATCTAGCTTTTACTTAAGAGCAATCAAAACTACTTTAAATCTCCAAAATAGATTATATATATTTTCTGACCCTGAATATATTCTCCATTAGTAAAGCAAAATTTAAGATTACAACTTCCTCTCAGCACTATGTATCACTGCTTTATGCTCTATTGGTCTTACTAACATTTATCAATTTCTGTAGACCATATAATTAACTTATTTCTTTTGTACAATATCTGGCATCACAAAAGATAAGCTCCATAAGAATAGAATTTTTGTCAGTGTTGTTTGCTGATATATTCTTGCATCTAGAACTCTTTCTGGCATATACTTGGTGTCTAACAAATAAGTGAACAGTGTACAAACTGTGCTATTCTTCAGCAAAAAAAAAAAATCTGTCTATTTGAGTAAGGCTAAAGGCTAGTTATCAATATTGTTGTCAACCAAGATTATTTCTAGGGCATCTATCTTCTAATGCAATATCTGGGTTGCAGGGTAGTTACGAGGTAATGCTAAACTTTTTTAAGGTGGCTTTACCAATTTTTGTTTCCACAATTAATAAGAATTTTACTGAAGCCACATGCAGACCACTTAACAATGTCAGACATATATATACTTTTTTTTTTTTTTTTTGGTCAATCGAGTAAATGTAAAATGGTATTTCACTGTGGTATTACTTGACATTTCTGTAATAAATAATAAGGTGGGACAGTATTTTATATAGTTATAAACCTTTATGCTTTCTCCTTTGTAAACATTTTTTGGCAATTTTTTCCCTAAAATATTTTATTTTCTTCTTATTGATTCCTAACAATTCATAATATGCTTTGGGTAGTAATCATTCATGAGTTAAATAAGTTGCAAATATCTTCTAGTTTGACTTTTTACTCATTTTTCAATCACCTCTCGAAAAGAGAGGTTCTAATTTTTTGTAGTTGAATGTATTAACCTTTTCTGCATAATTTATAATTGTGTCTGCTTTATAAAATTTCCTGTCTATGAAGATATATTTCTATACTGTCTTCTTAACGTCTATTTGTTTTGCATTATATATTTGGTTCTTTAATTCATCTATAATCGATTTTGTGTACGGTGTGAGGCAGGGCCCTATTTAATGTTTTTAGTAAAATGAATAATCACCTTTTTCATCAATAGAGTAAATTTTATACTTTTACCCATGATATAAATTGCCACTTCTCATATATCAAGTATCCCTATTTATTTTTCAAGTGCCCAATCTCACATATAATTCCAAATAATGTTCCTACCTATGGTTGGAAATCCTTAGCCATATTATTAATCTATGAAACTTTATACAGGATTAAAAAGGAAATCTCATGTCATGTAGAAGACTAATCACCTATACTATTTTTAAAATTGTATTTTATCTTAGCCAGCCAATGTTGGCTCTCTATGGGAGTTACAGTTCAATAAATAATCAATCAAACATAATGTAGAAAAGTTAATACTCAAAGGCAAGACAATTTCTAAACAGGCGATTTACCATTACTACACAAATTCTCTAGCTCTAAGCCTTTAGTGAAGCAGAAGCTATTGTGTGAGGTTAGCTATCATCCTACACCACGCACTGAATTTATTACTAGAGGAGGTGGAGTAACTTCATTTTCTATTGTAGCTCTGTTCATCTGCAATAATGCAAGAGTGATCCTTTGCACATAAACACAGGGAGAAATTAATACATTATAAATAAGTACAGCAAAATCAAGGTAGGTGAGTCATAAAACACAGGATACAATGTTTGACAATTATTAGATATTTGAACTTATAATGAAATTTTCAATATATTATAACTCGAGCAGTGTTTTTTTTTTTTTCTTTTTTTTTTTTTAAATTGAATACATGTTAAAAAAGGGAATTCATTACTATGCTATGCTGGTAAACATTTCAGTAAAATAATTTTAGTCCCTTGACAATGTATGAATGACAAACTGCAGGACTATAAAGATTCTGTGATTATATACACACATATATTAAGTTGGTGCAAAAGTAATTGTGGTTTTTGCCGTTACTTTCAAATATAAAAAGCGATTGTGGTTTTTGCCAATGAAAGTAATGGTATAATTTGTAAATACTTATATATTTACATGCATGTAAATAATGTATAATAATGATATTACATACATGTAAATAATGTAGTGATGGTATAATTTGTACATGCTTATGTATGTATTATGTAAATGGTATAATTTGTAAATGGTATCATTTGCCATTACTTTCAGTGGCAAAAATCGCAATTACTTTTGGATTAATCTAATAACATTTGTTGTGATTGTTTTCTAAACATATATAAACCACACTCTGTAACTCTTTTTTCTATCATATGGACTTTTCTACAATATAAATAATATAGTGTAACAGATACACACTCTGCATACCACCCATAAATACACTGCATTACGCACACAAAAAATATTTGTTTTACTGACCCAAAGTCAATAGATAGTTATTCCAAGACTCTTAAACACTTGGGTTATGAATTTTATGATAAAAATCAATATTATCCTATTTTGAAAGCTTACTTTGCTCTATCAAAGTGCTCTGTAAATTTCAATTCAAGAAACTCCAAGGGTATATTAAGGTATATTTGTGTGGTTTTATATAAGTCAGTAATTACATGTAAGTCAGTAATTGACAATATTTTTGTTGTTGGTCAATCTATCACCTTCAGGATTTACTTCAGAATCACCTGAAGAATTCCACAATAGTAGAAAACTATCCGTATTAACATATACAACTGGATAAATTATTCCAAGGACATGCCATTTAAAATGTTGTGATGTAGTCCCAGCTACTCAGGAGGCTGAGGCAGGAGAATGGCGTGAATCTGGGAGGCAGAGCTTGCAGTGAGCCGAGATCGCACCACTGCATTCCAGCCTGGTTGACAGAGCAAAACTCCGTATCAAAAAAAAAAAAAAAAAAAAAAAAAGTTGTGCATATATATTTTATTAAACATAGAACATATGTATACATTGTACTCCTACAGAGTTAGGAGAACACAGACCATATATATGCAGCTTGTTATAAAACCCAAACCTGGGTCAGGCATGGTGGCTCACACCTATAATCCCAGCACTTTGGGAGACTGAGGTGGGCAGATCACCTGAGGTCAGGAGTTCGAGACCACCCTGACCAACATGGTGAAACCCCGTCTCTACTAAAAATACAAAATTAGCTGGGTGTGGTGGTGCATGCCTGTAATCCCAGCTACTCGTGAGGCTGATGCAGGAGAATCACCTGGACCCAGGTGGTGGAGGTTGCAGTGAGCCGAGATGGTGCCATTGCACTCCAGCCTGGGTGACAAGAGTTAAACTCCATCTCAAAACAACAACAACAAAAACAAACAAACAAACAAAACCCAACCAAACCTGTGGTAATTTGCTATATTACTACAGGTTACCTTTGAAAAAATCTGATCATTTAATTGACCACACATGTGAATGCCTAATAAATATACATACACACACCCACACACACATATATATATATATATGTAGGTGTTGCACTTAAGGGTAGTGTGCCAAAACAGATTCGATACTAAATTCAAGTAACCTGAGTAGTTACTATATTGCATTGGTAGTGAATAGGTTAAATATAATCACAAAAATAATTTAGAAATAGCTTATTTTCAGCAATGAATCAAGGACTGAAGAATATTTTCACCTTAGTTGATTGGATTACATCATGGTAAGATTCCTTGTGAACCAGAACAAACAGAAATTAAAACTTACATTTGCTGCCAATTTTAAAATTTCATAATACTGCACATGTAATATATGCATATATATACAAAGATATATATAAATATATAATGCATTGTCATATGATGGCCATTAGATGTAAAACCTGAGCCTACAGTTAGTCTTCAAACATCGACCACTCACTAAGCACTCATCTGGAGAGAACTTGGACTCTTCGTGTTAATTAACTTTGATTGTTTGCATGCACAAGGCTAGTGTATTTATTCAACAAATACCTTTTGCTATGTATAGATAGAAAGATGTTTTCTGGTAAGAAGATGGAGTCTAGAATAAAAGAGATAGAAAATAACTTAGTATTACTTTAGGATGAGTCAGTGATTTTATAGGTAAAGTGAAACAAGACCCAAGGTATAAATTAATCCTAAATAACATTATATTGGCTTTAGTGGTACCACTCACTTACATTACCACTTCACTGATATGTATCTAAACAACTTTCACATTGTCTTTCAACATTTATAATGTATTTATTTGTAACTAGTGCCAGAACAGTTAATTGAAGTATTATAATATGGTTTATTGGTCCATCACCTTTTCTGCTCTTTCTAGAAAAAAACAAATATGACGATATTGTTTAAAATCAAAAGGAAAGAAAAAAGGCTATAAAGAGTTGACTAGTAGAACCTAATTTCTTTTCGAAAGAACTGTGCTGAAAACTTTAACAGCTGTTGTGCTTGATTATTGGAGCTTTATTTTCATTGGCTTCTAAAATAATGCTGTTACATTCAAGCAAGTAGATTAAATGTTATTAGCTTTAATACCTTTTAAAACAAGTAATCTGTTGAAATGATAATGGAATTCAAAGTAAGTACATTTGTTAAATTTGTTTTACACTATTGTGTTTTCCCTGTTGGCCACATGAATCTCTAAACCCAACATTGCTAATTACAATGATCATACACAGTACATGTATATGTGATTAACTTCACACTACACTTAAAGCAGACATAAAGGTAACTGAAGAACTCCACTGTCATGTATAATTCTGTGAAAAAATAATTCTATTTGCTATTTTATTTGTCTTAGAAATAAGAAAGAGATTTTTTTTCACATAAATTTATGAGCCCATTAAAATAAAAAACATAGACTGTAATGTTAATTTACTATGAGATGATAGGCATCTGGTCTAATTAGGAAGAAGAAGGAAGGAAGGGAGAAAGGCAAGAAAGAGAAAAGGAAGGAAAGAAGAAAAGAGAGGGAGGGATAGAGCAAGGGAAGAAACATGGATGGGAAAGATCCTAGAGTAATCTTTCCAACTAATACACACCAATTTAGATTTTCAGTTACTTAGGTTTGAAGAATTAGCTCCACCGTCATACATGGTTAGAGGCAAACTTTCAATACTTCTTTTTGTGTCAAGACACCTGTCTTTTTACTTCAGTGCCAGAAGGGTTTAGCATCTTGTCACTGAAGCAACACAGCCTGCACATTTATAGGTGTCACTCTCTCTACCATCTGTTCCTTAGGATAACAGCTACCATTATCACCCAACCTCCACCTAAGGCTTTAACAATCTTTGTGGATTAAAGTTCAGATCTACAAGGAAGAATGGCTGGCAGTAATGCTGCTGTTCAACTTTGCTTGACCTTAACTCTCCTGCTGTCAATACTGTATTGCAGCCTGTTAACTCTCTTTTTCATCCTATGTGTATATTGCCCTATAAAGTTCTTGATGTAGCAGTGAAACAATATAACATCTTTTGCGCTGTTATTACCATTTTTGGTCCCTTTTCACTTTCAGTTCACTAAAACACTCATGACTACATCTATAGTATCTTTAATAAATAAATTCAAAGTGAATGAATCCTAATTAGATTTCAGTTCTGGTGTCACTAATCAGACAGTTTCACAAATGAAACTAACCCAAACACACACACAGGCATACACACACACACACACACACATTGAAATAAGAATGAAAAGGAGGGTATTGTGTTAAATGCCAGCCAAGACAGGGTAATAAAGTTTCTTAAGAATGCATTTACTATAATTTCACTTATTTTTCTTTTTAGTATAAAACAAATACAGTTTATTATCTCTTCTCTAACATGCTTGGGACCAGAAGAGTTGTGTATTTGGAATTTGTTTAGATTTTGAAATATTTGCATTATATACTGACTGGATCAGCATCCCTAATTCAACAATTCGAAATCTAAAATGCTTTGAGCATTCTTTGAGAATCATGTCAATGCTTAAGAACGTTTCCAATTTTGGAGCATTTCAAATTTCCAGTTTTAGGATTTGGAATGCTCAATCTATAATACTATGTGTAAATATACGACAAATTGATTAACAAATACTTATTGCTAACACCTTTATGAAAGGTACTACCTGACAAATAATTTACAAATAGCTTTAATCAATTAATTCCAGTCAATATATGACTGGGGGAAAATATCACAGTGCACCATATTCTCATTATTTTATTAATTTACTTTCTCTCTTTATTGTTGATATGATGCTTCCTGATTAGGAGTAGTATTTTTATGCCTGTTTACTTTTGTGGCTTTTATTCTTCTTATATAAGATATTCTGCCACATTCAAATGAAAGAGAAAAGGGAGTGTGTTCTGTTTACTCCTTGGCAATCAAACTAATAAAAATGTTTTGCAAAGATGGTAAAACAAGATAATGCTGTCAATTTAAAGCAGCTCACTACAGATGGAATGTTTGCACTCATTTTGTTCTACAACTGAACTTTCACTGTGGCTATAAAACAGCATCTCTTTGTTACTACAAACACTGAATTCTGCTGAATCCTTTTGCTTTCCCCACTGATTTGTTTGTGTGCTCACTCGCTCATGGCTTTTGGAAGGATTCATTTCCTCTCTCCTCTGGGAAGCAGTAACTGCTGCCTGGTAATGTTCTAGGATGGCTGCCTGCACACTGCCTCCTCCATTTCATAGGCAACGTTAGCAAGTTAACCCATGATTTTCAACAAAATAGATAGTTTAGGATTTTGCTTAAGGATGATATTTCCATAAAACTTAGCATGGTCTTTGGAAGCATTTTCTACCAGTTTTCACTAGTCCTTGGCTTAGGGGGCACTTGTGGCTTTCATCTGCAGTTAGCTGGCACTTACGTGTCATACCCACTCCTGATCCATTTGAATGTGTGTGAAGAAAGCTTATTTATTCAGCCAGCTCCATTTATATACAGCATTGTGGCATTTTTGTCATGTGTACAGAGGCTGGGGAAAAAGCAATGTTGCAGCCCCTTGTCTGTAAAACATGGAAGCCTACCATGGAACATGTCAAGGGGATGTTCTCATGAATGCAGTGGCGTTGCTTATAACTAACTAGTCTCTTTTCTTCAATTAGGACCAGTCATTTAAGCAGTACCCCAGTTTTCTGCTGATAATGACAGCTTCCTCCAACTAGTTGGCTTCTCTGGTTTGAAAAATTAAGTAAGTGCAACTATGTTTTTGTTTGAGATGATACTGAGAAAAAGCAAACATAAGGCAATGTTTCTCATTTGATGGGTGCATAAGTAATAAACTGAACAGAGATTTTTAGTAATATGCAGAATATAGGTTCACCATAGAGAATTAATCCTTTCAACAAATACTTGTTGAGTTTCTACCACACACTGTGAAAATGGTGAATAAAATATTTCTTGCCTTCAAGAAGGACAAAGCCTAGGAGACATAGACATATAAATACATCGTTATATTAGATGTGTGTTATTAATATAATAAAATTGATGAAAGTGTATTAGCGGTTGAAGAAAAAAGTAATTAGCACATTAGGAGAAGTGGGGAAATGCTAGGCAAGAATATAAACAGGAAGTAAATTTTGATTTCTGTGGCAGATGAAGACTTTAAAAGGTGGGTGAGCACTGAGGAAAACAATTCTGTTCAAGGAATGTAAGAGGTGAGAAAACATAAAGTAGTGCAATAATATAGTTTATTAGAGGAATTTTGAGAACTTCAGTAGAGCTAGTTCATAGGTTGAGATAAGGAGAAAGAGTTAGGGAAGTGGAAAAAGAAATAATTAAGGGGATAGTTCCACACCATGCAAAATAATTAATACTGTATCTCTTAGGTTACAGATATCTTTTCACTGGGAGTTATATTTTAAAATATGTGTTGCTCACTTTTTTTTTTTTTTTTTTTTTTTTTTTAGTATTCTAGACCATTAGTTAGGCATTGCTCTAAAGACTTATTAAACCTACCCATATATAGATTTCATGGGGAAACTGGGGTATGGGAGTAATTAAAATGCAAGATAATAATGATTTATGGTTATTTAAAAGTAATTTATACTCCATAATCTAAATATATGTAGGATTCCAATTAGACTCCAGCACTTTACCATAGGGACATAGTTCTTTGAGTTGCTAATCTTTGTCTGTTTTAAGTTTATTAGAGAATAAATTTCTTATAGAACATAAAGTCCTAACCCTATAATAATACACTTTCTAAGTAAACCATCAATATAAATTTTAAAACAATTTTACATAAATTGTAAGTGGAGATAAATCACTAAGTACAATCATATGTATGCTATGGTGAATAAAACACATGTGATACTTTCTTCAAAATAACTCAACATTAAACCTCTACCATATGAAGACATGTCTTTCATTTGTACATAATATAATCTCCCATATTAATATGTTTGCATTTATAGAGTATGTGCATTTAAATAAACAAACATATTGATTCTTTTTTAAATATGGGGCATCACTATTTATAGAAAAGAATAGAAAATTGTGACTTTCAGCAGGGTCTTTAAAGCAAGATCTACCAATCTTACCTGACTAAAACATGGTGTCCTCAGGTCATACACACAGAAGGCATTAAACAATGTGTTCTGTTTTTGTTTTTTGGGGGGTGTGTGTGTGTGTGTAAGAAAGGGAAGGAAGAAAAAATAAGAAAAAATAGGGAAAGGAGGAAGAGAGTAAGAGAGAGAAAAAGAAAGAGGGGGAAGAAAATGACAGAGGATAAAAAGAGAGAAGAAAGCCATCCTTGGGAGTTCAACAAAGTCAGTCTTTTTTTCCTGTTTTTCCAAATATGGGCATTAAATTAGATATTTACTACACTCTTAACCAACACCAATACAATCCTACAAAATGTATGGCTTTCTCTGCAAAACCATTAGTTCTAAATATAATTTAACCACAACGTTCTAATAATTTTTGAACATTAAATGCGCTAAAGAATTTGATTTAAAAATTGCATCTTTTTATGGCCACTGACTTTCTTGATCCAAATGCTGCTTTAAGACAGTCACTAATCCCATCTTCTCTTCCTTTGGTCTTCCTTTCTCCTCTGGAGTATATGCATTACTGTTCCCAGGCATAGGTGTGCACAGACACTGAATCCAGACAAAAGACTGATGTCCCAGAGGTAAGTGTCTCACCTTTCCATGAAAATTAGAAAGAGAAAAAGCAGCTCCCCATTCATTTGCATAATAGGTAGGCATATTTGAAATGATCTCTTAGCAACAGAAGAGTTATCCTGGAGGAGAGTTTTGCCTAATGGAAATCTACCCTGAGCAACTGACCTCAGGGCTGCTTCATTCAATTTGCTTAATCTTCATCACCTTCCCAATATCAAACACCTTCATCTTAGACCCACAATATTTTCTACCCAAAGAAGGTGCTTTTAATCTGAAATGCCTGGTAGAGCATAGGCACAGAAAGAAAATGGCTCTGAATTATTAGAATTATTTGACTATATGATGTTTATTCCTGCTCCTCGTTTTTGTTTTTGTTCTTTTTTGTTTGTTTGTTTTCTTTTTGAGATACAGTCTCACTCTGCAGCCCACGCTGGAGTGCAGTGGTGTGATCTCTGCTTACTGCAACATTTGCCTCCTGGGTTCAAGGATTCTCACTCCTCAACCTCCTGAGTAGCTGAGATTATAGGCACATGCCACCAGGCCCAGCTAATTTTTTGTATTTTTAGTAGAGACGGGGTTTCATCACCTTAGCCAGACTGGTCTCAAACTCTTGACCTCAAGTGATTCACCCTCTTCGACTTCCCAAAGTGCTTACAGGTATTACAGGCGTGAGCCACCACACCTGGCCTGTTACTCTTTATTAAGATACTATTTTACTATGCTTTCTTTTATACATTTCATGACTTTAAACTCTCTTCTTCTCTAGAAGCTCTGTGATTTATATCCACATACTGCTTTTCCCTAACTTGGAAAGCACTGGAAATAGTCTATGCAGTCAAATGGTCAGGAAGGTAAGCAAATTGATGGAAGAAGAGAAAGTAGTCAGCCTGTTGTGAGAAGCCTGTCACACGCATCATGCCAATGACAGATGGCGGGCAAAATGGAGACTGGGCACAATTGGTATCACTTAATAAAATCTTTCTGCATTGAAAGACTGTCACCGATAATTTATCTCCCTGATGAGTCACTTCATAAGCATATGATCTACTTTACTAGCAAGGTGTCCAATATGGAATAAACTTGTGTTCCTCTAATAGATAGCAATATTCAGTAATTATCTGCTAAGAAATATAAGGACCAGTATTAATTTCACTCATAATTTTTTCTCATAGAATAAGAAATGTCTATATATTGTCTGTTTCGAGTTGCCCTTTAACACAACTTACATTTAAATTAAAACATTCAATGACTGATTTGTAATAAGGAACAATCAGTGATTTTAAATTATTTCTCTTAACTTTTGTCAAAACCTCACCTGTTAAATGTCAATTTACCATATCAGAAACCAGGTCAAAAAGTTTTATGAACCTGCTTAAAATTCGGGATTTTAGCAATCCAGTGACATCTTTAAAACTCCAACCATCAGAGAGTTTTGTTGGTCAAATCGTTTAACCATTTCCTGAGTCTGACTGGTCTGACTGTATTCCACTACATCCATCATACCATCCTGGCCCTGGTCAACTGGATGGTGACAGGAACTTGCTAGCTTGTCTTCCTGCTTCCCTTCTTGCTGCCTTAGAGTATGTTTTCTACACAGAAGCCAGAGCCATCTTTTACAATTATAACCCATAGCCCCCAACTTCCTTCTTCAAAATTCTCCATTGGTTTCACATGATATTTAGAATAAAATCCAAACTATTTTTCATGGTCACCAAAGTTTACACTATTTTCCAGATGTTCCAATCCCTCTAGCCACATAACGCTCTCAACTCCACCCTTCTATCTATTTCCCTGTAATATAAACCCTGCCCTCCCACCCCTAGCCTGGGGTCTATTTCTTCTTTCTGAAGCACTTTGTCTCATGTTGTTGAAAGAATCACTCCTCATTTCATTCAAGTCTTCGTTCAACTCTTCAACAAAACAATTCCTAGCTACTCAAACTGAAATTGAACCTTGCCCTACCCCCACTGGCAATCACTTTGCACTTCATTCTTTTTTTTAATCACTACCTGAAAATATTATATATGTATGTCTTTAGTTGTTTATCATTTGTTTCCAGCACCCTCATGTAAGCACCAAGACTGCAAGGCTTTGTCTGTCTTACTGACCATTGAAATCTTCAGTGCCTAGAACAGCCTCATTGTAGATGCTCAAGCATATCCTCATATGCCAAATGGATAAATAAAAAGTACTTTGCTAATCTGAAAATGTGTAGGTTAGGATTGCAGTCAGTAAGATGCATCACATGCATACTGATTTTGGTTGACTGCCTTAGTACGTTTAAATCTAGCCAGAAAATCTTGGTGAAAATCAATCTTTGATTTTTCAGTCACAATATAGGTCAAATTGTTCTTTTTACAAACATATTTAACAATCTCATTATTCCTAATTTCCCTCACTTAAAATTGGGATAATAATGCTACATATATTTTAGGGTTTTTGTGAAGATCAAACCAGCTAGTACATGTCAAGCAGTTAGAAAAATGCCTGGCACATCCTAACTATTCAATAAATGTTACTTCTTATTATTACTATTGCTATTTAGTTCAGTTCAAACCAAAATGCATTTGGAGCATTTTCTTTGTTTTTTGCCACAGCAAATGTATTATTCTTAACTAAAAATGTGTAGGCTGAAAGCTCGAGGAGGGGGATGTAGGTCTGTATATATCCTCAGAACCTCACACATTGCTTGAAAAACAGTAGATATTCAACAAATGCCAGTCAACTAAATTAATGAACATAATTGAAAATAAGCTTGATTTTTTCTAGTGAAGGGTAAGCAATAACATTAGCTTTATTTTGAATAATGAACGCTCCTTTCACTATACTTTGTTGGAATACCTAGAACTACATGTAAAATGTAAGTAGTGACCAATAGAAAACAAGGTGACCTTAAGTTTCTTTTTCCTGTGTGTTCTAGGACAGAAGTATAGACATTGCCAAGGTCAGAGAATCAAATGCTCATTGAGACTGATTAATAAAATTATACTTACGGATATTTACACTGTAACAAATTTCCATCTTAAAGCAAAATGAAGTTTACATATTGCTGCAGGCATTGTGCAAATTAGAACTTCATTGAATATTAATGATTATTCTTTGTAGCCAATTGTTATGCAAATTACCAGAGTGTCAGAATTTATCATTTTATTTGGTTGAGGATTAAGGGGAAAAACTGCTTTCAAAATCAAGCAGAACTCTATATAAACTAATATGTGAATTCAATAAATAAAATATAATTTCTGAATGTTCAGGATTAACTATCAGTTTTTGGTTATAAAAATATTAATCAATGTATGTTCTTCAAATTGTAGAATGGTTAAGATATATTATTAAGCAAGTGGAGAGTAATCTTGTGGCTTTTTGAAAATCTTTAGAACATTAAAAAAATCTATACAGCATGTCTTTCTACAAATAATGTAAAATCACTATAATCATTCTAGAAGTAGTTTAAACCGCACACTCAACAAATTCCAAATCATGGTAAGAAATGTATATATATGTTGAATTTCTAATTTTCATTGTATGTAGACCAGATGTTTTTCTGTTTGTTTGTTTGTTTGTTTTAAACTAAAGTATCTTTAAGTGTTGGGGGAAATATAACTAAATAAAACAGGTCAACTGTGCATAGAATTTATTAATCAGATGGTTTTTTTCTCTTAGAGCTGTTTATTATTTGTTTTAGTCTGCCCTTAAAAAATAATCCTAGTTAATATGAATCAAAGTTTCATCAATACAGTTCTAATAAGTGACTTGAACATGAAAAGATTACAGAGACAAAACTTCTCAAAATAATGAATTCCTTTTGAACATACTGCCCCTGCAATATAATATGTTGTGAACAGTCAGGCACATATAAGGCTGTTGATTCATATAGGATAGTTAAAAGAACGAACAATTTCATTAATAAACACTATGCACATTTTTTCATAAAAATAGAAATTGAGATTATTCACCTATTTTACCTTAGGGATTTTAAGAAACACAGATGTAACAAATATTATTATAATGACACCTTGTACTGCATATTTCTTAAAGACAATGGAGAATCTTATTCAAATGAAAAATGTGGCAGGTACTATCCCTTTCATTGGTTATTTAATCTTATATAAAAAATGTACACTTCAATAGGGTGTTGTAAAGTTTAAAAGTAGTTAATATTTCTCTCACAAGAGTCATTAAACTTTTAAAATTATACTCAAGTAATTAAAAAACTATTAATATGTGATTTATTAAATTTTTTTCTATAGCATTGCAGAACAACTGAGAATAACAAAAAAATCTTAGAATATAATAATTTCTTACAGTTTTCTCTTTATTTTATTATTTTCTCAATTATTTCAGAGCAAGAGGTATTTTGCTAGTTAAATAGGGTGACAGTGGGGTCAGCAGCACTCTAACACTATTAACATATTATTTTAAGGGAACATTTTTCTCCCAGATTGAACCAGGTATTTAGGTACTCTAACAGAATCATCTCTAATTTAGCAGTCAAGTAATAAAGCACAGAAGACATTACTAATTTAATTCCATACTTCTAGAATTTGAGTTATTAAAGTGAAGTTTATCAATTTACAAATAGAATCAACTCTGACCACACAGCAGTGTCAAGGTTGAATTTCATTCCTATGAAAAAAATGGGTGTAATTAATTATGATGTCAGCCTCTCTAGAGGGGGCATCCTGTCCCTAGAGGTATACAACTAATGTGTGCTATTTGCAGCCCCAGGCCATAAAACAAGTATTCTTTTTCTTTTATCTGCTTTCTATAAACATGAAATTCCCAATACAGTAAATGGTCTGATTAAATCTATCACATGCAGGGATGGCATGTGCATTGCTACTGAGACAGCCAGTAAAGTCACCACCAGGTCAAAAGATAACATTTAAGAGCTAAATTAAACCAATTATCCCTTTCAACTCCCTCTAATTTCAAATACAATTATGTACTATTCTGGACACCAAAGCCTTAACGCTCCTCACAAGGCACTTAATGCCACTCCTGAGCATCCAGTAGAGACCACCGAACTCCACCAACTGCCCCAGCAGAGCTCCTGCAGCAACACTATGAAATCACAAAACCACTTGTTCACTGAAGCACTCCCCTTCTTTTGGCTGTCTTCAGCACCAGGGCAGCAGGTTTGGTTTTATTTTCCCTTTCCTCTCCATTACTCTAGGGTGTTTTGAATTTCATTATAATAATGAATCATTTCATATGCATATTGCAAAAAGGTTTAGAGACTGCTCAGTGCAGAAATGGATGGATAATGTTACAGAAAATTTGACCCATGAGAAGGAACTGCCATCTATATTCCTTTGCTTAGTAAACTATTTTAAACAGTATCTAAAAATGTGTACCATAACTATTCTGGCTTATGGAATAATCCACAGAATATGAAGGTGCTTTCCAACTGACTGAGACAGACATGCTGTTAAGTGATCTGTGTGATTTGCTTGGTGTAATAACCAGTTGTCCCTGGCTCACTGGGTGCCAGGGGCTACTAGAACAACTCAGCCTTGAGCTTGACAGGGACTGCTGAGTGACCACACATGATTTTGCTACAAGCAGCCATTTGCCTGGTTAAAATCAATAAAATCCTGCTGTAATAGCAGCATTTGGATATGTGACTCTACTGTTTTCATTGAGAAGTCTTACTATTTAATTTACTCATACGCATCAAATTCTCTCTTTCTCTTCCCCTAGCAGGATGGCACAGTTTACTACATTGTATTTTGGACAAACACTCTCAAATAATTCAGCTGTAAACTGATCCCTGGGTTAGCAGCCTTTCCAGGGTTTTGTTTACTGAATCACCAATAATTAGATCATAAGAGTATATTTCTACAGTCACACACATGTGAGGAGAAGAGGAGACTGGTCATTTGGAATAAACAATGAGAAAATAATACATTTCAAGACACTTTGCATGGCTCCTAAATTGCTTAACTTTTAAGGACAAATTTTAAATTATTTTAACAGTTTCTTGGTTAGGGTAGAGAGGAAGATTGTAAAGGGAACATGGTTTCACAAGCACTATAAGAGATTACAGAATTGCAAGATAAGCAGTGTCAATAAACAAACAAATTAATAGGTAAAAATAAATAAACAGCAAGCCTCTTTTGCCCAATTACTGTTCAAAGGATTTGTTGTTAACTAATTGGAATTAGTCCTGGAAGAGTTAAGTTAGTTCTCATCATAGCTCTTATACTTTTCCTGTGTGAAAATTACTTATTTCATTTTCTGCAAATTTGGGATATAAATGACACATCCCAACGTTTCCCAGAAGAGTAAGAAGAGCAATTTCAAGGCTAGACAGTTTGTGGGGTTTTTTTATACTTCTTGTAGGAAGGGTGACTACATATAATTGTTTAATTTCAAACACTTTTGAGAGTGAAAGGAAGTATTATTCATAATTACATGAAGACAATCAATACAGTTCTGGACAAATTAGGAATATATAGTCAACCAGGCAATGTTTCTCAAGGTTCTAAGGACACTGGCTAAACTTACTAACCACAGGAGATCCATGGAAGGCATACTTTGGTAGGAACATAAGAATGTATCCTATTCTATGACCTCCTTATCTTGACAGACAGGTAATAAATATGTTTCATCCATTATTTACTTATGTTCCTTAGGACTTTCAAATGCTTCATTCCATGATACTGTAAAGAGCCAACTTTGTTCAATGTTACATAAAGTAAATAGTTTGAAAAAATCAATTTTGCAGTGTTTCCTAAAGTATGGATACAACAGAAATCCTACAGGACATGTAGCATAGATCTCTAGAGATATTGTTAAGTCTTAATTGTCAAACAAGGGAATTAATTCTGCAGTCAAATGTATTCAGTATACTTAGTAGCACAGGTCCTAATGCAATAATTCAGGGATGGGGCACATTTTTAAAGAATCCAGAAGTGACAACAATGTATCCACATAGTCTTTCAATAAAGATGCAACTTGAAAACTAAAATAGGTAAAAATAAAATTGCATGTTAATCTACAAAATTAGAAATATGGATTTTCTCACTGGGAGGAGGTGAATGGTGATGTACTTTAATCCCCTTATTTACACAGGATGGACATCAGGTTCACTGACGTTAAATAACAGACTCAAAACACCCAACCAGGTACTTGTCCACTGGACCTGTAACACAACCGTGCCTCCATTTCATATCTTATGAAAGAAAAAAAATAGTATTGTTGATATAGAACATAGAAATACTCCAGTTCCTTCCTATGTCCTCAGATCAAGATGATACTATTTCTTTCTTATTTATTTTGCTACAGTATTTTCATCCACTCTGGATACAATGCAATCACATTTGAGGTTTGGCAGACTGCCCTTTTGGCTTAGCAGAGTTGATAAAAGGTTGCCAAATACCACAGTAGTTCATATTTATTTTCTTTTTTATGACTTTTTTTTCCCCAAAATCCTCTGTGCTTTTACTCAGTAAACCATCAATGAACTCTAGAAAAAAAAAAAACATGACTTCTTCTATGGGTTGCCAATGTCACTCTAGCTATGAACAACATGCCTTTTATGCACACAAAATATGTTTTTAATAGTTCTAATTCAGGGGGGAATATCATATTTTAGAAATCTTATGTATATATGTGTTTGTGTGAATAGATCTACATCTCTCTGTACATACACATAAATACGTGTTTATGAATGTGTAAACCTTCCATCTAAAAATATGTTAAAACTTATTTTAAATCCCAAATATGTTTAAAATTTGATTTAATTTTTTCCTTTTTGAGACTTGACATTGGGAGTGGTTCAGTGTTACCAGAAAACCAACAATTTGGAGCTCTGGTAATAAATACAGAATAGCCCCAGGCGTTATAATCAAATGTTGACTAATTCATGGATTGGAAGATATTTGAATATATATAACCATCTATTGCTGCAGAGTTAGGTTTCCAAGCCAGTATCCAATGTGAAATAGACTATTGGTTACTATGTTGGAACAGGCCCATCTGCTGAACATTTGTGCCCAGTATAGTCTTGGCTATGTATGATTACCTTTGCCATTGTTGTTATGGAAGCAAAGAGCTAGACACCAACTCAACAGTTTCTACAGCCCACACATACTTGCTAACATAATTAAGGAGCTAGTATAACGATTAGCAGCATTGTTTCTGGGTTTGTAGTTTGGATCTGCCGTGTACAAATTCTTGCTTACTTTAAGTGAAGCACTTTATCTCTCTAAGTTCTGTATATAAAACTGGGATAATAATATTTCCCCTACTGTGCTGTAGTTAATAAGACAAGGAAGTATGGTGCTTAGCACAGCACCTGCAGGCAAGCATTCTTCAACCAATTAATTTAATTTTCAAATATTGGCAACTTGTATATGCATAATAAATAGTAGCAATTGTTTTGCACTTTTCAAACAGAAAACAGGGCCATTTGTATCCACTTATGATAAAGAATTGTTTTTAATTCTGTCTCTCATCACACTTCCCCTTCTACCCCTATTATATAAATAACTGAATTTGGGAATGATCATAGCAGGCACTTTACTGCTGCTTTTTCCTTAAAAATGTAAATATAAGCTCCACTAACATTCTCAAAACTCAAGTTTCATTCATAATTGAATCCCAGATTTATAGTGTTTTTTTACAGTATGAAATTAGACAATCTTCAACCATCTTACTCCTATGAGAAATACAAATACAAATATACTGTAACTTACAGGATTATTTAATATTATAAGCTTAAAAGCTACAGTTTTGACACTCCACCACCACTCCTTTCCTTCACCTAAAACATACATCATTCCAGCCTACAGATTCCCAAATATATATTATCATAATGCTGGAAAGATTAAATGATTACCAAATAGCTGGATTTGTGCAACACTATTAAACATACTATTTTTCAAATTCTTCAAACTGAAAAATTTGAAATAATCTAACTCTGGTCCATCTCATTGTTTAAATAAAAACAAATATTATGGGGTGGTATATAAGAACTTGCAGCTGGGATCAGAAAAGTTTCTAGCCCATTTTTTGTTCTTCAAAAGATGTATAAGTTCCTTAACTTCTCTGGCTTCAGTTTCCTACTCTGAAATGGGAATAAGTACTGTTTTAATGAGCTTTAAATGAGATAATTTATAGAAAAATGTTTACACAATGCACAGCATAAAAAACTCTAAGTGTTTGTTATTTTATTGATATAATTTTTGAATGTTTTCAAAAGTATAAAATATTAGGCAAAGGAATGCATTATTTTTCTGTTAATAATATATTTCAGGCCTAGAATTTTTAATCCTTTTTGTTATATAAAATATAATGTCTTAATTGATAAATGTTAAACTTACCAATTTTTCTTTACTTTGCAGAGGTGTTCATAATTATAAAAAGTTTATGAACTTTCATGAACTCATTGATGGTAAAATCTAAAGAAGTCTGATATACAGCATTTCACTATTGTCTGTTTTCTCAATGCATCCTGGCAGGTCTGGGTGTGAGTGTTACAGGGGTAGATGGGGGAGAGTTTAGCAGTCATTGCTCTAACAAAGCAGACCAGGGGACAGGTTGTCTGTGCCTACGAGTGTTTGGAGGTAGTTTCCCCTTCAATTTACATCTGAACTTAGGCAAGTGGCCATGTCTGAAGAAACACCTAGACATTCGACGTTACTATCTAATAACAAAAAATAGGTAGAACAATCATAGTCCATGAGTCCATTTTACGGAGCAAAGTAAATCTCTGCAGTTATGAGGAAAGAATTGTATTTCAGTATTTTGATTTCTTTCTGTTATTGAAGGAAAGCAGGGCTGCTGAAATTTAATTTTAATTATTTTCTTAGTTTGATGGTATATCCTCAATAAACTATAAAGCAACGTAGACCAGATAAAAGGTCTATAAAGATTATGGTCCCTAAAAAACATATAGGCAATATGAGTTTACTATTTGTAACAAATATAAGACATATTTTTTTACATTTACAATAATATCTTTAAAAACAATTACATAGTAATAGGGCAACTTGTTCCCAAATTATATACTGCTAAAGTAAAAAAAAAAAAAAAAAAAAAAAAAGAAATAAAAACAGAATTAGCAAATCGTTAACAGATTTGAGGACATGTAAACCAGTTCTTCATAGTTGCCTGATAAGTCCTTCAAGTCCCAGATGATTGCATTCAATTTTGTTGAAAATATTTATATTCCTGCTTCCCTATAAAGCACTAGTAGGCTAATTGACCACAGTAGTGAAATATGCTAGAGAATGCATATTTATAAATTGCAGTTTATTCATTAATACTCTTGGTCCTTGTTACTTAATGTGCAGACCCTAACCCAGTTGCCTCATCAGACCCCGGAAGCTTATGAGTAATGCAGTATTTCAGGCCTTGCCCAAGATTACTAAAAGCAGATTTGCATCTTAACAAGATTCCCAGGAGATGTGTATGTATAGTATATTTTGGGAAGTCCCACTAAAGGTATTTTTATGATTTAATTTTTTTTTTTTTTTTTTTTTTTTTTTTTTGAGAGGGAGTCTCGCTCTGTCGCCCAGGCTGGAGTGCAGTGGCCGGATCTCCGCTCACTGCAAGCTCCGCCTCCCGGGTTTACGCCATTCTCCCGCCTCAGCCTCCCGAGTAGCTGGGACTACAGGCGCCCGCCACCTCGCCCGGCTAGTTTTTTGTACTTCTTTTTAGTAGAGACGGGGTTTCACCGTTTAGCCAGGATGGTCTCGATCTCCTGACCTCGTGATCCGCCCGTCTCGGCCTCCCAAAGTGCTGGGATTACAGGCGTGAGCCACCGCGCCCGGCCTAAAATTTTTAAATATATTTTTAATAGAAGAGTACCTTGAGTCTAGGTATAAAAATTGCTGTGTATACAATATATTGAATATGTCTTACCTTTTATAGAAAATTTGGTTTAAATTAATATGACAAAACAGGCAAAATGACAAAGATCACACAATCTCCATGGAGTTTGTGAATCCATTTTTTAAAAAATCTACTCTGCAATATATAACATTGCTTAAATTATTACCAAATCTGTAGTCAAAGTAGGAAAAAATCAATACATTCTAGAGATGAACTAAATATGGTAGCAGGGCTTTCTCTCTCTATGGCTTGGATAAATTGCTGCTTGGAATCATCAAGACTACTTTTGTGTGTGTGTATCCAGCAATGGTGCATGATTATAACAGTTTAGTATCTACATGTAGAGACTTTCAGGTCACTGGTTTCTAATTTCAGTGCATTTCTTTGTTTAATGTCTTGCTCTATTTACAAACTCTTGAAAGCAGGGACTGTGTTTTATTAGCTTTTATAATTCCAGCAATAGCTTTAGTCCTTGGCAAAAAAAAAAAGAGGGTGCTTAATGAATATTTATTGAAAGTAACTGAAAATACATTTAATAAAGTGATCAACATAGGATCAAAGGCCTTTTTAAATTTTTTTATAAGAATATTCCATATATTGTCCTTGTCCTTAGTGGGCAAAGAAAGTAACATTTAAAAATAATAATAAGTCCAGTATGGAAAAACACACAAGACACAACAATAAAACAGATACATGAAATGCTCAGAGAAAGAAAATTAAACATAGAAGAGAACATATGTGGAAAATGTTCACCGAAATGACTGCATGTTTGTGAAATTATATTTTATTTGCTATGTTTCTTACTATCATAAAACCATGTGGGCATAATCCATTGAGCATACATATTTTATAACCATTTTATATTAGACTTTTTTTCTGTTAACTTAAAAATAGTTTTAACATAGGGCTTAGAATCCTTTTTTATGAACTCAATATCCTTTTTGAAAGCAGAGTGTTAGTATAAATACAGAATTTTTTTTATTTTAGGTGGCTTCTATGTGATATTTTTAATAAGTGGTTAATCAAAAGCAATCAGTATGGAAGGTTTAGGAGTCTAACAGTTCAAAAGATTGACTCAAGTTTAAATTCAGCCATCTCATTTCCTAGTTATGAGCCAAAGGATATGTCATTTAACTTCTCAGATTCCCAGTTTCCTCATCTGTTGAAAATTAGATAAAAATATAGAGCTGATAATATTCTTGGGAATATAATAAATGTAAAGTACTGGGTGCATGTACCTCCTCAATATCAGCTATTAATATTGTTTATGCTACTCTATATATAAAACAGTGAGCACCTAAGTATATGATGAAACATTCTTACATTAAACTTCTATCACTAGTATTTTTTATTTAGAGCTAATAAATTAATTTGTCAAAGTTGCAAGATCGAAAATGAATACACCATAACCAGTTGCATTTGTGTACGTTGACAATCAACAGTCCAAAAATAATTAAGAAAATAATTACATTTACAGTAGCACGAAAAGAATAGAATACTCAGGAGTAGACGTAATCAGCATTTACCCTGAGCACTACAACACTTTGCTTGAAGAAATTAAAGAAGACATAAATAAGTGGAAAGACGTCCTGTGTTCATGGGTTGTGGTTACTTTTGCGAAAAAGTCTTTCCTGCTCAGAGGACATAAACTTAGTCACTCTCATAATTGTTCTAGTATTTTTAAAAACTTCAATAGTTTGGGGGCATACAGGTGGATTTTGGTTAGGTGGATAAGTTCTTTAGTGGTGATTCCTGAGATTCTGGTGCACCCATAACCTGAGCAGTGTACACTGTACCCAATGTATAGTCTTCTTTGATCCTTCACCCTCCTTCCACATTTCCCTCCTAGTCCCCGAAGTCCATCATGTCATTCCTATGCCTTTGCACCCTCATGGGTTAGCTCCCACTTACAAGTGAGAGCATACGATATTAGGATTTCCATTCCTGAGTTACTTCACTTACAATAATGGCTTCCAACTCCATCCAAGTTGCTGCAGAGGCCATTATTTCATTCCGCTTTATGGCTGAGTAGTGTTCTGTGGTGTATATATGCCATATCTTCTTTATCCACTTGTTGATTGATGGGCAATAACGTTGTTTCCATATTTTTGCAGTTGTGAAATATGCTGCTGTAAACATGCATGTGCTGGAGTCTTTTTTCATATAATGACTTGTTTTCTTTTGGGTAGATACCCAGTAGTAGGATTGCTGGATCGAATGGTAGTTTTACTTTTAGTTCTCTAAGGAATCTCCATACCATTTTCCAGAATGGTTGTACTAGTTTGCATTCCCACCGACAGTGTAAAAGTGTTCCCTTTTCACCACATCCACTCCAACATCTATTATTTTTTGACTTTTTAATTATGGTCATTCTTGCAGGAGTAAGGTGGTATCTCATCGTGGTTTTAATGAGCATTTCCCTGATAATTAGTGATGGTGAGCATTTATTTTCATAATGTTTGTTGGCTGATTGTATATCTTTTTTTTTTTTTTTTTTTTTTTTTTTTTTTTTTTTTTTTGAGAATTGTCTATTCATGTCCTTTGCCCACTTTTGGATGGGAGTTTTCTTTTTTCTTGCAAATTTTTGTTTTTGTTTTTTTTTTGGGAGGATGAAGGGATGTATTTTTTTTATTTTTTATTTTTCTATTATTATTATACTTTAAGTTCTAGGATACATGTGCATAACGTGCAGGTTTGTTACATATGTATACTTGCGCCATGTTGCTGTGCTGCACCCATCAACTCGTCAGCACCCAACAACTTGTCATTTACATCAGGTATAACTCCCAATGCAATCCCTACCCCCTCCCCCCTCCCCCTCCTCATGATAGGCCCCGGTGTGTGATGTTCCCCTTCCTGAGTCCAAGTGATGTCATTGTTCAGTTCCCACCTATGAGTGAGAACATGCAGTGTTTGGTTTTCTGTTCTTGCGATAGTTTGCTAAGAATGATGGTTTCCAGCTGCATCCATGTCCCTACAAAGGACACAAACTCATCCTTTTTGATGGCTGCATAGTATTCCATGGTGTATATTTTCTTAATCCAGTCTGTCACTGATGGACATTTGTGTTGATTCCAAGTCTTGCTATTGTGAATAGTGCCGCAATAAACATACATGTGCATGTGTCTTTATAGCAGCATGATTTATAATCCTTTGGGTATATACCCAGTAATGGGATGGCTGGGTCATATGGTACATGTAGTTCTAGATCCTTGAGGAATCGCCATACTGTTTTCCATAATGGTTGAACTAGTTTACAATCCCACCAACAGTGTAAAAGTGTTCCTATTTCTCCACATCCTCTCCAGCACCTGTTGTTTCCTGACTTTTTAATGATTGCCATTCTAACTGGTATGAGATGGTATCTCATTGTGGTTTTGATTTCCATTTCATTGATGGCCAGTGATGATGAGCATTTTTTCATGTGTCTGTTGGCTGTATGAATGTCTTCTTTTGAGAAATGTCTGTTCATATCCTTTGCCCACTTTTGGATGGGGTTGTTTGTTTTTTTCTTGTAAATTTGTTTGAGTTCTTTGTAGGTTCTGGATATTAGCCCTTTGTCAGATGAGTAGATTGCAAAAATTTTCTCCCATTCTGTAGGTTGCCTGTTCACTCTGATGGTAGTTTCTTTTGCTGTGCAGAAGCTCTTTAGTTTAATGAGATCCCATTTGTCAATTTTGGCTTTTGCTGCCATTGCTTTTGGTGTTTTAGACATGAAGTCTTTGCCCATGCCTATGTCCTAAATGGTACTACCTAGGTTTTCCTCTAGGGTTTTTATGGTATTAGGTCTAACATTTAAGTCTCTAATCCATCTTGAATTAATTTTCATATAAGGAGTAAGGAAAGGATCCAGTTTTAGCTATCTACTTATGGCTAGCCAATTTTCCCAGCACCATTTATTAAATAGGGAATCCTTTCCGCATTTCTTGTTTCTCTCAGGTTTGTCAAAGATCAGATGGCTGTAGATGTGTGGTATTATTTCTGAGGACTCTGTTCTGTTCCATTGGTCTATATCTCTGTTTTGGTACCAGTACCATGCTGTTTTGGTTACTGTAGCCTTGTAGTATAGTTTGAAGTCAGGTAGCGTGATGCCTCCAGCTTTGTTCTTTTGACTTAGGATTGTCTTGGCAATACGGGCTCTTTTTTGGTTCCATATGAACTTTAAAGCAGTTTTTTCCAATTCTGTGAAGAAACTCATTGGTAGCTTGATGGGGATGGCATTGAATCTATAAATTACCTTGGGCAGTATGGCCATTTTCACGATATTGATTCTTCCTATCCATGAGCATGGTATGTTCTTCCATTTGTTTGTGTCCTCTTTGATTTCACTGAGCAGTGGTTTGTAGTTCTCCTTGAAGAGGTCCTTTACATCCCTTGTAAGTTGGATTCCTCGGTACTTTATTCTCTTTCAAGCAATTGTGAATGGAAGTTCATTCATGATTTGGCTCTCTGTTAGTCTGTTACTGGTGTATAAGAATGCCTGTGATTTTTGCACATTAATTTTGTATCCTGAGACTTTGCTGAAGTTGCTTATCAGCTTAAGGAGATTTGGGGCTGAGACAATGGGATTTTCTAAATATACAATCATGTCATCTGCAAAGAGGGACAATTTGACTTCTTCTTTTCCTAATTGAATACCCTTGATTTCTTTCTCTTGCCTGATTGCCCTAGCCAGAACTTCCAACACCATGTTGAATAGGAGTGGTGAGAGAGGGCATCCCTGTCTTGTGCCAGTTGTCAAAGGGGATTTTTCCAGTTTTTGCCCATTCAGTATGATATTGGCTGTGGGTTTGTCATAAATAGCTCTTATGATTCTGAGGTATGTTCCATCAATACCGAATTTATTGAGCGTTTTTAGCATGAAGGGCTGTTGAATTTTGTCAAAAGTCTTTTCTGCATCTATTGAGATAATCATGTGGTTCTTGTCTTTGGTTCTGTTTATATGCTGGATTATGTTTATTGATTTGTGTATGTTGAACCAGCCTTGCATCCCAGAGATGAAGCCCACTTGATCATGGTGGATAAGCTTTTTGATGTGCTGCTGAATCCGGTTTGCCAGTATTTTATTGAGGATTTTTGCATCGATGTTCATCAGGGATATTGGTCTAAAATTCTCTTTTTTTGTTGTGTCTCTGCCAGGCTTTGGTATCAGGATGATGTTGGCCTCATAAAATGAGTTAGGGAGGATTCCCTCTTTTTCTATTGATTGGAATAGTTTCAGAAGGAATGGTACCAGCTCCTCCTTGTACCTCTGGTAGAATTCAGCTGTGAATCCGTCTGGTCCTGGACTTTCTTTGGTTGGTAGGCTATTAATTATTGCCTCAATTTCAGAGCCTGCTATTGGTCTATTCAGGGATTCAACTTCTTCCTGGTTTAGTCTTGGAAGAGTGTAAGTGTCCAGGAAATTATCCACTTCTTCTAGATTTTCTAGTTTATTTGCGTAGAAGTGTTTATAGTATTCTCTGATGGTAGTTTGTATTTCTGTGGGGTCGGTGGTGATATCCCCTTTATCATTTTTTATTGCATCTATTTGATTCTTCTCTCTTTTCTTCTTTATTAGTCTTGCTAGCGGTCTGTCAATTTTGTTGATCTTTTCAAAAAACCAACTCCTGGATTCATTGATTTTTTGGAGGGGTTTTTGTGTCTCTATCTCCTTCAGTTCTGCTCTGATCTTAGTTATTTCTTGCCTTCTGCTAGCTTTCGAATGTGTTTGCTCTTGCTTCTCTAGTTCTTTTAATTGTGATATTAGAGTGTCAATTTTAGATCTTTCCTGCTTTCTCTTGTGGGGGCATTTAGTGCTATAAATTTCCCTCTACACACTGCTTTAAATGTGTCCCAGAGATTCTGGTATGTTGTATCTTTGTTCTCATTGGTTTCAAAGAACATCTTTATTTCTGCCTTCATTTCGTTATGTACCCAGTAGTCATTCAGGAGCAGGTTGTTCAGTTTCCATGTAGTTGAGTGGTTTGGATTGAGTTTCTTAGTCCTGAGTTCTAGTTTGATTGCACTGTGGTCTGAGAGACAGTTTGTTATAATTTCTGTTCTTGTACATTTGCTGAGGAGTGCTTTACTTCCAATTATGTGGTCAATTTTGGAGTAAATGCGATGTGGTGCTGAGAAGAATGTATATTCTGTTCATTTGGGGTGGAGAGTTCTATAGATGTCTATTAGGTCTGCTTGCTGCAGAGATGAGTACAATTCCTGGATATCCTTGTTAACTTTCTGTCTCGTTGATCTGTCTAATGTTGACAGTGGAGTGTTGAAGTCTCCCATTATTAATGTATGGGAGTCTAAGTCTCTTTATAAGTCGCTAAGGACTTGCTTTATGAATCTGGGTGCTCCTGTATTGGGTGCATATATATTTAGGATAGTTAGCTCTTCCTGTTGAATTGATCCCTTTACCATTATGTAATGGCCTTCTTTGTCTCTTTTGATCTTTGATGGTTTAAAGTCTGTTTTATCAGAGACTAGTATTGCAAGCCCTGCTTTTTTTTGTTCTCCATTTGCTTGGTAGATCTTCCTCCATCCCTTTATTTTGAGCCTATGTATGTCTCTGCGTGTGAGATGGGTCTCCTGAATACAGCAGACTGATGGGTCTTGACTCTTTATCCAGTTTGCCAGTCTGTGTCTTTTAATTGGAGCATTTAGTCCATTTACATTTAAGGTTAAGATTGTTATGTGTGAACTTGATCCTGCCATTATGATATTAACTGGTTATTTTGCTCGTTAGTTGATGTAGTTTCTTCCTAGCCTCGATGGTCTTTATATTTTGGCATGTTTTTGCAATGGCTGGTACCGGTTGTTCCTTTCCATGTTCAGTGCTTCCTTCAGGGTCTCTTGTAAGGCAGGTCTAGTGGTGACAAAATCTCTAAGAATTTGCTTATCTGTAAAGGATTTTATTTCTCCTTCACTTATGAAACTTAGCTTGGCTATATGAAATTCTGGGTTTAAAATTCTTTTCTTTAAGAATGTTGAATATTGGCCCCCACTCTCTTCTGGCTTGGAGAGTTTCTGCCGAGAGATCTGCTGTTAGTCTGATGGGCTTCCCTTTGTGGTAACCCGACCTTTCTCTCTGGCTGCCCTTAAGATTTTTTCCTTCATTTCAACTTTGGTGAATCTGGCAATTATGTGTCTTGGAGTTGCTCTTCTCGAGGAGTATCTTTGTGGCGTTCTCTGTATTTCCTGGATTTGAATGTTGGCCTGCCCTACTAGGTTGGGGAAGTTCTCCTGGATGATATCCTGAAGAGTGTTTTCCAACGTGGTTCCATTTTCCCCCTCACTTTCAGGCACCCCAATCAGACGTAGATTTGGTCTTTTTACATAATCCCATACTTCTTGCAGGCTTTGTTCATTTCTTTTTGTTCTTTTTTCTTTTGGTTTCTCTTCTCGCTTCATTTTATTCATTTGATCCTCAATCGCAGATACTCTTTCTTCCAGTTGATCGAGTCGGTTACTGAAGCTTGTGTATTTGTCACGTATTTCTCATGTCATGGTTTTCATCTCTTTCATTTCGTTTATGACGTTCTCTGCATTAATTTCTCTAGCTATCAATTCTTCCACTTTTTTTTCAAGATTTTTAGTTTCTTTGCACTGGGTATGTAATTCCTCCTTTAGCTCTGAGAAGTTTGATGGACTGAAGCCTTCTTCTCTCATCTCGTCAAAGTCATTCTCCGTCCAGCTTTGATCCGTTGCTGGCGATGAGCTGCGCTCCTTTGCCAGGGGAGATGCACTCTTATTTTTTGAATTTCCAGCTTTTCTGCCCTGCTTTTTCCCCATCTTTGTGGTTTTATCTGCCTCTGGTCTTTGATGATGGTGACGTACTGATGAGGTTTTGGTGTAGGTGTCCTTCCTGTTTGATAGTTTTCCTTCTAACAGTCAGGACCCTCAGCTGTAGGTCTGTTGGAGATTGCTTGAGGTCCACTCCAGACCCTGTTTGCCTGGGTATCAGCAGCAGAGGCTGCAGAAGATAGAGTATTTCTGAACAGCGAGTGTACCTGTCTGATTCTTGCTTTGGTAGCTCCCTCTAAGGGGTGTACTCCACCCTGTGAGGTGTGGGGTGTCAGACTGCCCCTAGTGGGGGATGTCTCCCAGTTAGGCTACTCAGGGGTCAGGGACCCACTTGAGCAGGCAGTCTGTCCCTTCTCAGATCTCAGCCTCCGTGTTGGGAGATCCACTGCTCTCTTCAAAGCTGTCAGACAGAGTCGTTTGCAACTGCAGAGGTTTCTGCTGCTTTTGTTGTTGTTTACTGTGTCCTGTCCCCAGAGGTGGAGTCTACAGAGACAGGCAGGTTTCCTTGAGCTGCTGTGAGCTCCACTTAGTTCGAGCTTCCCAGCAGCTTTGTTTACCTACTTAAGCCTCAGCAATGGCGGGCACCCCTCCCCCAGCCTCGCTGCTGCCTTGCGGTTAGATCGCAGACTGCTGTGCTAGCAATGAGGAAGGCTCCGTGGGCGTGGGACCCTCCCGGCCAGGTGTGGGATATAATCTCCAGGTGTGCCCGTTTGCTTAAAGCGCAGTATTGGGGTGGGATTTACCCGATTTTCCAGGTGTTGTGTGTCTCAGTTCCCCTGGCTAGGAAAAGGGATTCCCTTCCCCCTTGCGCTTCCCAGGTGAGGCGATGCCTAACCCTGCTTCAGCTCTCGCTGGTCGGGCTGCAGCAGCTGACCAGCACTGATTGTCCGGCACTCCCTAGTGAGATGAACCCAGTACCTCAGTTGAAAATGCAGAAATCACCGGTCTTCTGTGTCGCTCGCACTGGGAGTTGGAGACTGGAGCTGTTCCTATTCGGCCATCTTGCTCCACCCCTCGTATTCTTTATTTCTATCATTTCTATCACTCTTCTTAAAGAGAGCTTATATTATGCTGTAAAGTTTCTATCTAAAATACACCAGAGATGTAAAGAATCTTATAACTGACTACTAGAGAGCAAAATATTTTCAAGTAGCAACTATAATTTTGGTGAAATATTTCAAGCTTAAGAAAAAGAGGTATTAATTACAGAAGCTGAATGTGTATATATATACAGTGTTTTAACACAAGATATATGTTGCTATCTTCTTTTGTAGATGAAGAAACTGAAGAAATACAAAATTCCTTTTATCTAATATTAATATTATTATTTCATGATATTCATCATTCGTAATTGTCTTAACACTGATAATTATATTGAATCTTTTCTTTTTAAAGTTTGAAAATTTATTGTAGTTTCATTGAACATTATTTTAACATAGACATACTTGGGTCAAAAAGAAATCATGCCTATTAAAATTTTTTCTTCAAATTTATTTACAAATATAATTTTAATTCAGTAAAAAAAATTGTTGAAACTGTAAATACCAAGATATTAAGCATGCTGATTTCAATTATTAATTTACAGCATTTTGAGTCTTGTATTGACCAAAGGGAAAAACAAGTGGAAAGAGATATTCTTGCTATTTTGAAAGGAAATTCTAATTGACACATGGCCCCGAACCAGTGGATTAACAATTCTGCTATTAAAGCCCTTGTGATCCTATATTAAACACCCTCCTGTGCACCAGGTGTATGATTGTGAAAGATTTTGTAATCATGAAGGGAATAAGTAGTAAAAATATTTTACGTAATACTCCCATTCAGCTTCCATAATAATGCTATTTTTCCTATATTTAAAATGTTACGCCAAATTCTAATAGTTGCTACTTGGAAAAAGTTTTGCTCACTTCCTTTCTTCCTCTTTTTTAAGTTTTGCTCACTTCCTTCCTTCCTCCTTCCACCTTCTTCCTTCCTTCCTTCCTTCCTTCCTTCCTTCCTTCCTTCCTTCCTTCCTTCCTTCCTTCCTCTTCCTTGGTTACAAAGTTTGTGACCCAAAATATCTTCACAAGCCTAGCTAGAGTAAGTAGTAAAGGATAATTAAATATATTTTAAGTTTTTTGTTTTCCTATTAGTTACTGGGTTATACACGGTATTTGTTTACATGAGGAAGTTCTTTAGTGGTGATTTGTGACATTTTGCTGTACCCATCACTCAAACAGTAAGCAGTGCACCAAATTTGTAGTCTTTTATACCTCACCCTCTCCCACTCTTCCCCCTAAGTCCCTAAAGTCCATTGTATCATTCTCATGCCTCTAAAATTGCTTATGGATTGAGCCTCTTCTTTCAATATTTTCTTATGTGCAGAACTTTCAGGATAAGCATAATAACTATGAAAGATTTTAATGGAAGAAAAGGCAGTGCCAAAATATATAATGTGACAACCTATAAAACATGGGAATAAAAATCCCTAACATTACTATACAATAAATTGTATGAGAATCGGATAGTACTAAACTAGACATCTAAGGAAAAACAGAACAAAGAAAAAGATACTAGAAGGACTAGCCACCATTCCAACCAAATCTTATTGGGTCAGTAGGATTCTAATATTTAAATGGCAAAGAATAGACACTGATAAATCACTGTGTCAAGTGCACAAATTAATGTACTCTGATGATACTAAGGAATAAATTATTCACACAAAAATGTACCTGATTTGTCTAGAAGCAACTCATTTTCTATTCTGATTTCACTGCCTAGGGCACTGCTGGAGCCTGCAGGGATTAAAAAAGTATGTGCAAGAAACAGAACAACTAAATACCATAAAATAGAACAAGGCAGAGTACTACATCTAGTTATGGAATGTTATTTCCATGAGCAGTAACATACATAAAAAGGACTTATCTTATGACCAAGTGACTACAGTGTAGTTGTTACAGAAGAGAAAATAAAGTTTAGGAAATAATTAGGAATAGGTTTATTTAGTTCCATCGTTGCTCTTTGGATTAAACTTTATTTGTCCTATAAAAGCCAAGTGGTAACATCATTCCCTGACATTTATGACTCTGATGGCAACAATCACAGGCACCAGCTTGTCCCAACGCCATCCTAAATCCATGGCTAATCATTTTCAGGCTTGTCACTCTGTAGCATCCAAAATGGGGATAGATCTCCAAAAGAGCAAACCCCTCTCCCTCCATCAGACAATCCGTGTAGTTCCTCACACTTGTAAGTGCAGATTGTTCATCTGGAACAGTTCATTTTCCTATTTCCTGACAGGAGCATGAGGAATTGAATCAGTGATGATTGTGGGGACTGATTTTTCACCAGTGCCAACTCTTTTCACTGGTCGGTAAGAGAGATCACTACCATTGGCTGATTCATATGATGTAATGGAACAGAGACAGTCACTCAAGGCATTATAACTCTCAGAATGCCTAAAGTAATTCCGACAGCAATAAAAATTGTATCAAATGTAACCATAAGCAAGGGAAGCATGAAGAAAAGTGGATGTATCCTATTATTTTACCAAAATATTAATAATAGAGATTATCACTGTGTAATCCCTAGTGTACAGTTGATACTCAGATATATGTTGAATGTGTAAATGAAGGAGATGAAAGGAAGGAAGGAAGGGAGAAAGGGTGGGAGGGAGGAAGGGAAGAAGGGAGGGAAGAAAGGAGGAAGGAAGGAAGGAAGGAAGGAAGGAAGGAAGGAAGGAAGGAAGGAAGGAAGGAAGGAAGGAAGGAAACAGGTATCAAGATAAACATAAACAGTATTTATCTGGATTTTATTGTACATATAAATAAAAATCTGAAAGAAAAAAGATATCATTTGATAATGTATTATTTTATGGTGCTTATTTAGGTATTACTTAGTATAATTTGCCTGTTATTCTATTCTTTATCAAATATAAGAGGTTAACCATTGTTGTCAACCATGGTGTACTATATACTATATGACAAATGGTCCTTCGAGTGTTCTTATAAAAGAACAAGGATTAGTGTGTTATTATGCACAATATAGTAAAATTCAGGTTCAAAAATAACCTAGACTTTTTAGAGAGTTGGTCTAAATAAAAATATCGGAAGTCAAGTTGAAAAATAGTAAAGGTGACTACCAAAGCACAGGCTTTAAAATACCAGCAGGAAAGAGTACAGCAAGTGACACACAAACTACCAGCAGCTTAGTCCTAATTAGTAAAACAGTCACATTAATGTGTAAATGTAGCACTGAAATAAAACGTACAAATGCTACTGCTTTTTAGCTTATCCACTGGGGACAGGAAAAAGTAGACACCAAGGCTATTAGCGTCTGAAAAGTCAACACATAATATTTTATGGAGGTACTTAATGCTCTTTTTAGTTAACAAAAAAGTTTAAAAGATGAGATTTAAGAAAGTAGTGCCCTCCAAATAAATGGGCCTGTTCAGAATGGATTCAATAACTTCTCTCAGAGTAATTACAAATAATCACCATGGAACTTTAAGCTCCAGCAACTGCAGCTTAACTTTATATTTTCCCCTTATAATTTTCTTTAGCATAAATTTAGTAGGCTATTATTAATTAATGCTGAAGTTTATAAGAAAAATGTACAGTATCTAATGCTATATTCTGAAATATCCTTAGATATTAATGTAAAAGCTATTAAATGTCTATGCCATTATTGTAAAGGGTTATAATTTTATCAAAATAAATACATATCAAATTAGTATAATAATAGAAGCCTTTTATTCAACCATAACTGGAACATCTTGGTTTGATGCACACACACAAAAAAACTTAACATTTATGTCTCTGGTTACAATACTCCAAATGTCCATTATTGGGCTCCTAATAAAATACCCGGCTTCCAATGAGGAAAGGACTTCTCATTTGATAAATGGTGCTGGGTAGCCATATGCAAAGATTGAAAACTGGACTTCTTCCTTATACCACATTGTAAAATCAACTCAAGCTATATTAAAGACTTAAATGTAAAACCTGAAACTAGAAAACTCTTGGAAGATAATCTAGGAAATACCATTCTGGACATAGGACTTGGCAGAGAATTCATGACATGGACACCACAAGCAATTAAAACAAAAACAAATATTAACAAATGAAAACAAATTAAACTAAAGAGATTTTACACAGCAGAAGAAACTATCAACAGAGTAGACAGACAACCTACAATATGAGAGAAAATATTTGCAATCTACGCATCCCACAAAGGTGTAATATTCAGAATCTATAAGGAACTTAAACAAATCAACAAGTAAAACAAACAAAAACACAAATAATCTCATTCAAAAGTGGGCAAAGGACCTAAACAGACAATTTTCAAAAGAAGAGATACACACAGCCAACAAGCATATGAGAAAAAACATGCTCAACATCACTAATCAATAGAAAAATACAAATCAAAACCACAATGAGATACCATCTCGCTCCAGTCAGAATGACTGTTATTAAAAAGTCAAAAAAATAACAGATGCTGGCAAGTTTGTGAAGAAAAGAGAACACTATACACTGCTGGTGGAAATGTAAATTAGTTCAACCATTGTAGAAAGCAGTTCAGCAGTTTCTCAAAGAATTCAAGCAATCCCATTATTCAACCCAACAATCCCGTTATTGGGTATACACCCAAAGGAATATGAACTGACCTCCCACAAAGACACACGCACAGGTAGGTTCATCGCAGAACTATTCACAATAGTGAAGACATGGAGTCAGCCTAAATGCTCATCAAGAGTACACTGAGTAAAGAAAATGTGGTACATATACACCATGTAATACTACACAGCCATAAAAAGAACAAGACCGTGTCCTTTGCAGCAACATGAGTGGAACTGTAGGCCAGCATCCTAAGTGAACTAACACAGTTACAGAAAACCAAATACCACATGTTCTCACTTATAAGTGGGAGCTAAACATGGACTACATATGGTCACAAAGAAGAGAAAAACAGACATCAGGGCCTACTTGAGGGCGGAGGGACAGAGGAGGGTGAGGATTGAAAAAACTACCTATCAAGTAGTATGCTTATTATGTGGGTGGTGAAATAATGTGTACACCAAACTCCATGATATGTAGTTTACCTATATAACAAACCTGTACATGCACCCCGAACCTAACATGAAAGTTAAAAAAATATAACCAGCTTCAAATGCACTAGATCTATAAATTGAACTCTTAGATTAAGAACAAATACTACATTGGGCTTGTCCTCCTAATGATATAACACAACTCTCTCTAATACAAATGCAGTTACTTTCCATGACATTATTTCAAAGTTTAGGAAAAAGTTCATTGAGTGCCACTAGGCATTATGACAGGTGCTTTGCATAAATAATTTATGTAAACAAAGCAATTCTAAGCAATTATAATTCCATCTCACAAAGTGGAAAATTGAGGTGTGAAGAAATTAACTATTTCAAATACATATAAATGTTAGGTGTGCAGAATGGAACATAAACATCTGGGAGAGACTGCACACTATTTTCAGGACACTGTGATCTGGCCCTAGATTAGAAGGCACAGGTGTCTATGAAACAAACACGCTAAAGCTAAACCTGTCCTAGATCAGTAGGACTATGATCAAGCAATAATATAGTCCAGGTAGAACCCGTGCATGAATATGGGTATGCACACAAGTGGGTTTTTTTTTCTCTCTCTCCACCTGCCCCCCAACACACACACTCACACTCACCATTCACAGTCACAGTATTTTAAATGTATTCCTTTTTTCAATTTAAATTAGCATTAATGTTCTCTTCCTACCCTCTCCAGGCCTGGAGATACTTATGCACATCCTGAAGAGAGCAGGAGGATAAATTCCTCTTTGGGTATTTCAAAAATTAGGTGTAATATAACAAATATTTTGGGTCGGGTGTGGTGCCTCACGCCTCTAATTCCTTTGGGAGGCCGAGGTGGGCGGATCACTAGGTCAGGAGTTCGGGACCAGTCTGACAACACGGTGAAACCCTGTCTCTACTAAAAATATAAAAATTAGTGTGGCGTGGCGTGGTGGCACACACAATATTTTAAATCCCCGTGGGTTGAAATTATGTTAAAAGACACAAGTCTTTGCAAAACAAGGTTTTTGTTTTGTTTTGTTTTGTTTTGTTTTTGGTAAGTGTTGGTGTGTTGATGGCATTTTATGTGTAAAGGATAAAGTGAGCTGACTGTAAGTCAGCCCTCCTTATCCATGAGAGGGTTCTGCATCCTCGGATTCAACCTACTGTAGATCGAAAATAGTCAAAACAAAACAAAATAAAACAAAAACAAAAAATAACAATACAACAATAAAAAAATACAAATTTAAAAAGCAATGCAGCAAACAACTATTTGCATAGCAGGTACATTGTATTAGGTATTATAACTAAAATAGAGATGACAACTTATATGGGAAGATGTGTAAGAGTTACATGCAAATACTATGCTATTTTATATAAGGGCCTTGAGAATCCTCAGATTTTGGTATTGCCTGGGGTCCTGGACGCAATTCCACGAGGGCTGCATAGCATATTAATGAGGTCACAAAATTTTGGAATTTTATTAACTCCTTTAAGAGAAGGCAGTGTGCAGAAGACATACTGTAAAGGATACTATTTTATTTAGAAATGTTAATTTGTATAAAATGTGTTCCCTCTCATTCTCTTTCTGTTTGATACATATTACTGAACTTGTTTCTCTAATGAACCCTTCACAATATTCTACATCATGTATTACAATACTCATAGATGGAAGCTACATGAGCATATAAATACCTTAGTATTTTCTATTTTTGATGATAATTTTTATAAAATATCACTGTAATATTTACTACTTAGACTTTCTTAGTAAAATTACCTTGGTAATTTCATACCAATGATATTATGCACTTAAATTTATTTTTATTTATTTTTATTTACTTATTTATTTACTTTTTGAGGCAGAGTCTTGCTTTGTCACCGAGGCTGGAACGCAATGGCATGATGTCAGCTCACTGCAACCTTGACCTCCTGGGCTCAAGCAATTTTCCTGCCTCAGCGCTCTAAGCATTAACAAGTGGCACCACAGGTGCACGCTACCACTCCCAGCTAAGTTTTTGTAGAGAGAGGGTTTCATCATGTTGCCCAGGCTGGCCTTGAACTGATGAGCTCAAATGATTTGCTGGCCTTTGCCTTCCAAAGTGCTGGGATTACAGGATTGAGCCACCACACCCGGTCTGATGTTTAATTTTATGTAGATAAATATTTGATTCCAAGAATTATTTTTAAGATTCTAAAGAACTATCACACTGGGGACCAAAATAAGCATATCCAAATAAATCATTGCTCCTGATTCTAAACTATACAGTCTTTCCCCTCAATGGACAGTTTTAATTTGCTTTCTTCATTAATAACATTTTCATTTTAGAATAAATTTTTTATCAAGGTTTGAATTCTTGACTGGTTTCAGCATATTGATTAAATTTAAGTGTATAATTATATCCCTTTCTCCTAGCCATGGGCGGATTCACTAGCTTGGGCAAATGAGAAAACATATATTTTAATTAAAATGTGTGAAAAAATAAGCAGGACTAAAAATTCCATTTTATATTTGTATTACTGTTTTTAAGTGGTGTTTAAGTTATTCTGTTTGCTTTTTCAATTCAAAACATTTTGATAAGGTTTTTCAGGAGAGAAGGATTTACTTCAAATCCAAATTTAATTAGTATTTAATTTTTTGTTTTTAGAAAAAGTGTTTATACAGAATAAACACAGAAAATGACATCTTAAACTCATATGCTATGGCACAGTATCTGCAGGAGAGAACATGAAAAAAATTAAACTCAAGAATATATAAAATCAATAGACTAATAACTTACTGTAGTCTCCTTCCGTATTGTAAATCCTGGTCAAGCCAGAAATATAAGACAAATCAGTGTTTTCTGTCAAAAAGGTGTGGTGATTTATTTCGAATGAAAATCCAAAGGGTTTAATTTAAATTTAAAATGGGTGTCAATATGCATGATGACAACAAAATACCTTATAAAGAAGGGGTTCATGAGGATAGCCAAAGCCAACAGGTGTATTTCCAGCTCATCAGGTCCTCCAACTGAGCATAGGAAAGATAAAATGCTTGACTGGGGAAATCATATTCTAAATACATAAAAGAGAAAGCCACCAGAACCACTGGTTTGCCAAATTTAATCAGGTGCCTAAATTTTAACAGGGTGCCCATTCAAACTTTATTATTTACTTATGTACCCCATTGTAATACTTTCCACTTGCTTCCTCCCAAAGTAATTGATGGGGGGAAAAAAACAACGTTTCAAAAGGTATTTTTGCTTGACTCTTTCTTTACTAAAATGATTAACCTTGGAAGGACCTTAGAAAAGGGCTGGGGATTTGATTACCTCCTCATCTGCAGTCCAGATGAGTTGGGGATAATGACTTTTACTATTATAAAAAATATGATATCTTTATTATTGGAAATGATTCAATGAAAGGACGACAATTCCCACTGGACTTTCAGGGAGTCCCTTAAAAATAGTTAATTAGGGAGAGTATCTGTTGTAACGTTTAAAATACACTTTTGAACAGGCACAGTGGCTCATTCCTGTAATCTCAACTCTTGGGGAAGCTTAGGCGAGAGGACTGCTGGAGGTCAGGAGTTAGACATCAGTCTGGGTAACATAGTGAGACCCCATCTTTACAAAAACAAAAATTAAAAAAATTAGCAGTGCATGGTGGCACCTGCCTCTGGTCCCAGAGGTGGGAGGATGACTTGAGTCGAGGCTACAGTGAGCAGTGATCATGCCACTGCACTCCAGCCTAGGAGACAGAGAAAGACTCTCTTTCAAAAATAAATTAAAAATAAATAAATAAGTTTTACAATAATCTCTTTAGTCTAATTTATTAGAAAGGGTAACCAAGATGTTCAATAGAAAAGATAATTATGGATGCTTTAAAGTAAACAAAAAGAATGCTTACCTGTTTCTCTTCATCAGAAGTAGTTTTTAAGATAAGTATGACATAACGAATAATCAATACATTTTTATATTGAACTTGTTCCAATAAGCTATTTTGTAAATATTTAGGTTAAAATGCTTATCTGACTTTTCAATGACAAATTTAGTCATCAAAAAAATAACATACATAAGCCATATTATACACTATGTACTATATTAAATACTACTGCAAGATAAAAAGCAGGTTTTGGTTTAACTTATTATTTCTTTACTCCTAGAAGGACATTTTTAGTCAATACTCCTAGATTTCTATCTTCTGATTAACTCATTGAGTATTAAAAGGTTTCCTCCTAGAAAAAGTAACGCTTATACACTGTTGGGAATATAAATTAGTTCAACCATTGTGGAAGATAGTGTGGTAATTGCTCAGAATCCTAAAGACAGAAATGCCATTCGACCCAGCAATCTTATTATTGAGTATATATCCAATGGAATATAAATCATTCTATTATAAAGGCACATGCATGTTGTAGCACTATTCACAATAGCAAAGAGATGGAATCAACCTAAATGCCCATCAATGATAGACTAGATAAAGAAAATGTGGTACATATACACCATGGAATACTATGCAGCCATTAGAAAGAATGGAATCACGTCCTTTATAGGGACATGGATGGAGCCGGAGGCCATTATCCTTAGCAAACTATCAGAGGAACAGAAAACTAAATACTGCATGTTCTCACATATAAATGCGAGCTAAATTATGAGAACACATGGACACAGAGAGGGGAGCAACACACTAGGGCCTATTTGAGGGTGGTGGGTGGGACGAGGAAAATGATTAGGAAAAATAACTAATAGATACTAGGCTTAATACCTAGGTGATGAAATAATCTGTACAATGAACCCCCATGACACAATGTTTACCTCTGTAACAAACCTGCTCATGTTTCCCTGAACTTAAAATTTAAAAAATAAATAAATAAACAGATTCCCTCATTTGACAAAATTATTCTATTCCTAAGCTTCAAATACCAACTTCTGATTATAGAGCAGATTCATATTGCACCATGTTTCTAGTTATTTACATTTTATAAATGTTTTATATCACTAGTGACTTTGAATTCTCTATTATACAGTCATAAGTTAAAGGTGGAAATGTTGATCTCCATTTTTATGTTCAGCTGAAAGCAGTATTTTGCACTGGATAAATAAGTACAATTATGTTTTCTCACTCAGATCTTTCTTAGACCTGTGGGTCAGGAAAAAAATGAAGATACTTCAGAGGATCAGAAAGAAATAGGCAACAAGAGGAAAATTGAATCATGGAAATATAGTAGCTATTTCTTTTTGAACCTTACAGAGTAATAGGGTTTATATAAACATAAGCTAAATGGACCATTTTATATTCCTCTGAGACATTCTGGGAAGCCAAACTCATAAGAGTCATACTTCACTAGCAATGGTACAACATATCTCCTACCAAGTACTTAGTAAGTATTCATAGAAAAAGTCAGTATTTTAAATGGCATCCTTAAGAGAGTAAGCCAGACCATTTATTTTTTGAAAGAAATAAATTTGGAGTGGTAAATGATGCAGGAACTTTTTTTTTTATTAAGTCATTCTAATTTCAAAGTAATTCTACAAATTATGTGTCCAGAATCCCCAACTTAAGAATAAAAATATATATTAATTATTTTCATATGAAATTATTATTATTATTATTATGCAAGGATTCTCATGGTTCATTCAATTCCCCATGTGCCTTCATACCATAACTGGAAATAATTAGCAACATGTCTGGAAGATTTAGCTAAGAAGCATGTTAATTTTGCCTGAAGACAGTTCTTTTATGCTGCACGTTCATTTTCACAAATCTCTTACTGAGTTTGTCAATGTGATTTTTATGTCAACTGACTACTCTGTAAAATAGCTGTCTATATGAACATCGCTTTTATAAAATGTTGAGAGCTGTTTCTTTTATTATTGAATTTGATGCCTCAGCCTATATCAGCGTTTTTAATACATTGGTACAGATCAGCATGATTCAGCTCAGTAGTTCCTTGGCTTTCCATTCTTCAAGAGTTACAACTATATAATAAGGTTGGCCCATTACACACACACACTCATATATACACATAACTATTAAGAAATTTCCTCTTATATATACATTCATATAAGATTTAATTGTTTCATGTATTTATTTTTTCTTGGCATGTAGATTTCAATGTTTACCATGCTCTCACATTTATTTATAATTGCTAGTAAATCAGACATCTCTCATTAAGTTAAATGAGAGTTAAATGAACATATTTTACGGATTACCAATATTGATACCAAAGTATCAAGAAAATACTTTCAGTTTGTGACATGTTCAAAGTCATAATTATAAACAGAAGTTTCCATGATGTAGTGCTAGAGCTATACTAAACAATAGACTCGTTTGAATTTGTGATACTCTGAATTTTTTTGTTTGTTTGTTTGTTTTTTGAGACAAAGTCTTGCCCTGTCACCTAGGCTGGAGTGCAGTGGTGCTATCTTGGCTCACTGCAGCCTCTCCTTCTGGGTTCAAGCGATTATCTGGCCTCAGCCTCCCAAGTAGCTGGGATTATAAGCATGCACCACTATGCCTGGCTAATTTTTGTATTTTTATTAGAGATGAGGTTTCCCCATGTTGGCCCCTGACCTCAAGTGATCCGCCCGCCTCCATCTCCCAAAGGGCTGGGATTACAGGTGTGAGCCACTGCACCCGGATGATATTCTGAATGTTTAAAATAATTAACATACTTACACTCTTATTCTATTAAAGGGATATATATTAAATAAAAACAAGTGAATTTTCTGAATTCTGAATAAATATGTGGTATCACATATACACTATATAGGAATTACTAATATATTTGTGTTTGAAACTATTTTAAAATGTTAACTTGTACGTGTATTTTAATATATACAAATATTTTATGTATTTTTTAGATACTGTAATACATAATTATACATATATTTAGAAAAATAAGTGAAAACTTTCAATTTATGTAAAATTATTGAGAAATACAAATGTGGTCTATCTCATATTCTCCATTAGGTTATAAATTTAACAGTACCAAGGTTGTACATATTAGAGAATTTATTTTTAGAGGCCAAACAGAAAAAAAGCCGTTCTACTTTTTTATAAATATATATTTATACATTTTTAGTTCTCCATAAATATTAAAGTGTAAGAATTGCTTTTCTGATGATCACACTGTTTTCATATAATGTATCTAATAAAGGCAGCATGTTGAGTCATGTGCAATTTTTTTACGAAAGAGAGAAACAGGGAATATACATGTACTGAACTACACTAACAGTATAAAATATAATACATAAAGATAATTCCTTCAAAATATTGAATTGTATATGCATACACTAATATGTACCATGAACATGCAGGCAAAAATGGACAGATTTTTAAAAGCAGACATTTCACAGTATAGGATGAAGATGATGATTTGCAGATGGTTCCCATAGGACGTCTTTATGTGAGTTTAACTGCAAAATTATAATGTATGGATTTTTCAGGAAAATTTACTGGTTTTTGAGATACAGCTAAAAACTTGTCCTGTCCTCAAAATGTATATTTGGTTCATCTCAGCATTGGTGCTATAAATGAAATATTCTAAATAATTCAATACAGAATTCATACAATTGTCCACAATGTTTATTGTATATTTTATTTTCAGACCATAAAAAGGCTTGTTCTAGTCAACAAAACTGATTTTTTGACCCTATATTAGTTAGCAAAAATGTCAGGTTTTTTATTTCCTTTTCTATGTAGTTGTCACATCAAATGTGTTCATCCATTCAACCTAAACTTATAAAACAGCTAATATTTATAAAGCATTCTACTTAGGCAAGCACTATATAGATTCCAAAACTGAATGAAATCTAAACTTGTTTTATAGGGCCCTACTTGTTTGGTATCAAAAAATTCTTTCATAACTTATTGTACAGTGAAAATTAATAATCTCAATAAAGAGCATTTTAAAAAGTTTTTATTCTTAATAGAAAAATGGAATCTCCTTTAAGCATATTAAATCCACTTAAATAATTTAAATCTATTTTAGAAATACTTGCTTTAACTAATATATTTTCAAAATAATTTATAAATTTATCCTTATTGACTTGTCAAAGATAGTTAGAGCTCATTTTAAAATTTTGCCCTCATTTTTTTTGAAATAATATATATATATAGAGAGAGAGTTAAATGTTAAAAAAATATATATATATTAAGGCCAGGCATGGTGGCTCATGCCTGTAATCCCAGCACTTTGGGAGGCCAGGGTAGGTGGATCACTTGAAGTCAGGAGTTTGAGACCAGCCTGGCCAATGTGATGAAACCCCATCTCTACTAAAAATACAAAAATTAGCCAGGCATGGTGGCGGGCACCTGTAATCCCAACTACCTGGTAGGCTGAGGCAGGAGAATTGCTTGAACCCAGGAGGCAGAGGTTGCAGTCAGCCCAGATCCTGCCATTGCACTCCAACCTGGGCGACAAGAGTGAAACTCCGTCATATATATACACATATACACACACACACACACACACACACACACACACATGTGTCTGTGTCTATATAGTCCAATTATCAGATGTAGAATATTAAAATATTAAAATTCAATTTTCAACTCAGCAAAACGATCAAGGTGAGACAATGGGGCATATTCCAGAAATGTCCCCAGTGAAAGTCTTAAATCTGTCTAAAAGATTCTATCCTCATAACAGGAGAGATTTTACAGCTGTTTTTGTGTCCCAGTGCCAGGTATCTCAAGCTGCAGGGTACTTCTCTTATCAGCATAGGTTATAAATTGTGAATCAGGGTTAAACTATACTAGAATAAAATATTTTGAAAGGTTTAAGATGTCCATATTGTTAAGAGAAATAGCATGTCATTTAAAAATTTTATTTTAAATTGATTCTAAATATATTAGCATTTTTAAGAATGTGAAACAGAAAAGTGGTTCTGGAATGTTCTCATTGTATTTGGTCTGCCACTGAATGACCGGGGGGGTCGGGGGGGGGGTGGGAAAAAATATATATATATATTTTTTCTTCCTTCGAACAGGTATGTTTTTCTTACCATATTGGGATAATATTAAGAACTCATTATAAACCTTATTGTATGGACTGTAATTAACACTAATAGCACAGTGTTATAAAAGCTTTTAAAAACCATAATATAAATTTATGAAATTATCAGTTTAGCTAATAAAAATTACAAAGGAAATGATAAAAGTAGGCATGTTTCAAAACAAAATCAACATGATAAAATTCTAGTTTCTCATACATCCAACAACTACTCTACATGAATGCAGTGATTCAAGAATATGGCTGATAGACAAACAGCTTGATGCAATAAATGGTGCCGAAACAACTCACAAACTACATGGCATTATAGAATAAGGTCATTAATGCTTATCTTTAAAGAAATAATAAATAAAAAGTAACAATTTTATGCATAAATTTATATTTTCAGTACTGAATTAAAACCTAAAGACTTACTAAAGATTTCAGTGAAAAACTACCCAAAGAATGAATATATTTAACATTCCATAATCATTTGTAGGGTGATCTGAAGATAGCTTGGATATTAAGGACATATTGTATAACATATTCAAAAACTTACAGAAGTCACTTCCTGTGCCTGTATCCACCTCAGAGTCATGGAATGGATTCCAAAATGGCACAATGTCAGAAAAGAAACAAAAAGGGTTTCCAAGACTGCTTATCAAAAATATCATTTGCCAGGATTCCCGAAAAGATGTGTTTCAAAAACACATCAAAAAATGATCTTTTTTGTTTGTTTGTTTTAGTTCTTTCTTCTTGTGGCTTATGTTGATACATTATAAAGGCCATGGATAAAGTTAGAGTCCATTAATAAAAGAGATAATAAAAAGAATGTAGGTTTTTGAGGTCAGACATGTCTGAGACAAAATCTCAGTTCTGCCACTAATGGTTCCGTGACGTTAAATAATTTCATTAACACCTGTTAGGTAGTTTACTTACCTGTATAATTGGAATAGCATATTATTTTACTCAATATATATTTATGAGATTACTGTGTCCCTGCCAGTACTGTGAATCCAGGAAATGATTCAATGAACAGGACAAATGCTATGACCTTAGGGTGGTGAAGGCAATAAGATAGTAAAAAAAGAAAATATTAGTGTTATATGAACTATGAAGAAAATAATACAAAACTAAAGAGTGGGAAGAAAGGAAGATTTTTAAAACACATAGTCAGAGAAAATCTTTTTGAGGAAGTGGCTTTAAGCAGAGACTTAAAGGATGAGACTAATCATATTCTGGACAGAAAAAAAACAACAAATAGAACAACTTGGAGGCTGTAAAACCTCGATTTGCTAAAGAAACTAGCTTTGGTTTCAGCAGAGCAGTTCAGAGGATGTGTTAAATTAAATAATGACTCCTCATCCCTACAACTTGTAAATGCTACTTTATATGACAAAAGGAACTTTGTAGATATGATTAAGAATCTTGAGATGAGGGAATTATTCTGGATTGTAAGGGTGGAATATACTTGTAATCATATATATCTTTATAGCATGGAAGCAGAGGAAGATTTGACTATAGAAGAGTGGTAGGAGATATGAAGCAAGAGGTTGGAGTGATGTAAATAAGGAGTCAACAGCTAAGGATGTGGGAAGCAAGAAAAGGCAAGTAATTAGATTCTCCCCATAACACCCAGAAGGGCTAAGCCCTGCTGATACCTTGATCTTAGCTCAGTGAAACTGATTCTGGGCTTCTGACTTTCCTCACTGTAAGATAACTTTGTATTGTTTTAAGCCATTAAGTTTGTGGCAATTTGTTACAGTGCTAATAGGATACTAATGCAGAGGAAAATGGCAAAAAGAAAAAGAAAGCTTAGATAGGTAGCAGTTACCGGATCACTTGAGGCACTATAGAAGATGAATGACAAAGAGAAAAATAAAGGCTCTCAGAGGCTTCTACTAATACTCCAAGCAGCAGATGGTGATGAGCTGGACGTGGGTGGTGGTGGTGATGGTGGCTGAAGTGAGGGAAAGTTTCAGGCACCTGTTAAATTTTGAAGGTGGAGTTGGCAGGACTTGTTGATGGTTAGGATGTATGGAGTGAAGAAGAAAGCCTTCCAAACACCTAGAGCAACCAGGTAACTTTGCATCATTCATGAGAGATGGTTCAACTTACACAAAGATTTTGACAGCTGCTGGAAAGAAAATCAGAGTTCATATTTTGCCCATGTTCAACTGTAAGCAGTGAAGTCACTTTAAATGTTAACAGATGGGTAGAGAAGACTCACCTAGAGGATGACCAGGGACAATGAGGATGATATTCTTTTACATTCTCAATCCCTATGGGATACTTAGTGATACACCAGAAAGGACAAAAGATAAGAAACCTACCCCAGGGTTTACATATTTTCTTAAAACGTATTTTTTTTTAAAAGTTACCTATTTTTTTATTTTGATAAAAAATATAAAAATAGATCTCATCTTCTCTATGTCCAGTTTCTTTACAGATAAAATCACAAACATAGCCACTGAGAAATTAAATTCAAACTGACATGTGAAGTAACATCTAAGAAAAATACTGGCAGACAAAATAAAAGAAAAATACAGAATACTAAGTTTAAAACGAGAAAGTACTAATAACTATAGGGCTGAGCATCAGTGAAAGTGTAAGTGAAAATCAGTAACCTCACAGAATAAGAAGGTAAATCAAGGCACTATTTAGAACTTCAAAAGTTCTATGTGATAGCTAATTTTAATCCCCAAAGCATGATAATTTCCGCATTCCACTGATGTAACCATTGCAGAAGAGTGATATGAATTTATAACCATAAAAATGAAACTTCTAAAACATACTAATGACAATATTACCAACAGGAATAACAAATACTAGGTTTACCCCCACTTATCAAGAGTACATGCTTTTTCTACCACTATTCATATCTCTCTTGTGTCACTTAATTGACTTTTCAAGGTTAAGCCATGGACATCTATAAACAATACTGCCTATCATAAATCATCCTGGAAAAGCACTGTTTTCTTAAAGTCTATCAGATAGTACACAATGTTTTAGAACAGCAGAACAAAGCTAAACTAATTTAAATGTCCATAAATCACTGTCTTGTCTTAGTAAATATTAATACAATATATTAAGAAAAAGAGACAGAGAGAGGAAACACAGAACAATGAAAACATTTCAAAAATACACTGAATAACTTATTAAACATAATTCGGAGAATTATAATGATTGCTGCTCAAATTTTGTTGTAAGCCATACGTAAAATAATAGTAATAATGATAATAACAATGTGGGGAAGAAAAAATGGTAACATACATACATATATATAAATATATATGAGCAGCATTAAAAGTATACCTTCTGCCACACTCAGATTCAGTAAGGATATTTATCTCTATTAGGTGTTATATACAACCATATAACGGCATTGATAATGGTATTATTAAAAATGAAAGATTATATGGGATTTTTTTTTTTTTTTTTTTTTTTCTGAGACGGAGTTTCACCCTTGTTGCTCAGGCTGGAGTGCAATGGTGCGATCTCGGCTCACTGTAACCTCCGCCTCCCTGGTTCAGGCGATTCTCCTGCCTCAGCTTCTCGAATAGCTGGGACTACAGGCATGCGCCACCACGCCAGGCTAATTTTGTATTTTTAGTAGAGATGGAGTTTCTCCATGTTGGCCAGGCTAGTCTTGAACTCCCAACCTCAGGTGATCCACCCACCTCAGCCTCCCCAAGTGTTGGGATTACAGTCGTGAGGTACCGCGCCCATGCAGGAATCTTTTTGTTTTATTTTATTTTTTATTTTTTATTTTTTTTAATTGTTAGAATTTTTTTTCTTTTTTTTTATTATCATACTTTAAGTTCTAGGGTACATGTGCACAACGTGCAGGTTTGTTACATATGTATACTTGTGCCACGTTGGTGTGCTGCATCCATCAACTCGTCAGCACCCATCAACTGGTCATTTGGATCAGGTATAACTCCCAGTGCAATCCCTCCCCCCTCCCCCCTCCCCATGATAGGCCCCCGGTGTGTGATGTTCCCCTTCCCCAGTCCAAGTGATCTCATTGTTCAGTTCCCACCTATGAGTGAGAACATGCGGTGTTTGGTTTTCTGTTCTTGCGATAGTTTGCTGAGAATGATGGTTTCCAGCTGCATCCATGTCCCAACAAAGAACACAAACTCATCCTTTTTGATGGATGCATAGTATTCCATGGTGTATATGTGCCACATTTTCTTAATCCAGTCTGTCACTGATGGACATTTGGGTTGATTCCAAGTCTTTGCTATTGTGAATAGTGCCACAATGAACATACGTGTGCATGTGTCTTTATAGCAGCATGATTTATAATCAGGAATCTTTTTAAAAGGCAGAATCAAAAGATTACAAACTATAAAATTATATTTATGACAAGAAATATATAATTGGAAAAGGCAAAAATATGGGGACAAAAAACTAGTGTACATGGGCTGAACTGGGATTGGGGGAGGGATTGGCTACAGAGGAAATGGAGAAAATTATTGGAGTGATGTGCTGATAGTTACATAACTGTATATATTTGTCAAACACATTAAATACTAAAAAGGGTGAATTTTACTGTATGCAAATTATTTCTCAACTAAACTGACTTTAAGAAAAGTGAAATAAATATAAATCTCCTTTAGAATATTGAAAAACTATAGATTTGTTCTAGAAATCTGGGGTTCTATAATTTATTTCAAAATTCAAGTTTTTAGCCTATTTTTAACTTACCAATTCTTTCTTCAGAAATCCAGAGTTTAGATTCAAAAATAGCTCATTTACATTCGACCCTAAGGCTAACACATGTAAAAATTATATAAAAGAACAGAAAATTTTTCCAACTTTTTTTCTATAGTTTTGAATTTGTTGAGGTAAGCAAAATAAAACAACAACAATGTCTAGCCAAGTGATGCACATTACAAATACATCAATAAAACCTAATGTAGATAAAGCCAGTACAAACATTTGCAGCTAGAAAGAAAATATGCAACATGAACTTCGTTTCTCAGTGGTTAGCAGCATTCTCATAAAATATAATTTTAGTAATAAAAGTAGGAATATATTATATTACTTCACATTATATTCTCTTCAATATACTGTGAAGTGAAATGAACACTGGCTGATTAGACAGGTGGCTCACACCCACATGACTGCTCAACCTCTGACTTGGCTTTCGAAAAGTCTAGAGGCTACTTCATTTGAGGCACTTTGGCTGGTTTGTCAGAGGTCATTAACCCTACTTCATTACTGACTGCTCCAAAAAGAAGCAGGTCACATTAAATTTGTTTTCATAAATAAACAACATCTCAGAATTCTCAACGTTAATAAATATATTCTAATTAAATATAACGGAAACTAAAGATGCAACATTAATATATACATATGCGTACATATTGGGCACATATAACTAAAAGTATTTATATTTACACTATGAGAAAAGATCAAGAAATTAAGTAATGAGTTATGAGTCAGTGGGGATTTAAATTAAGGCCTGTTACCTAATTGTAGCTGTCCATATAGTAAAATTCTTAAGTCAGTTCTATTAAATTCAAAATGCATTAATTTTAGCTATTTCAATTTAACCATGGCCAACAAATATGTAAATCAACTCAAGATATTTTAAATAAACAGTTACATGGTTGTTTATTTTTCACAATTGCATAAACAAAAAATTCCAAGGGGGTCTAGAAAGAGAAGGAAAGAATGAATTAAAGTTGATTAGTATATATGTAAATTAGATCTAGGTAACATTTATGCTAAATTTTAACTGTTTTAATTTTATATTACACAAATTTTGTACCTGGGGCACAAGTGCCATACTGAAAACACTAATAGAAAACACATAAAATGTGAACAGCTGCAGTTATTAAAAAGATCCCTTAGGGTAGGTCAATACACAGACATGAGTTTATATCATAGCCTGTTACACACGGACGCTAGGAGGCTTAAGGGAAATATGAGTTATAGAGAATCAAGCTCTCCATGGACAGATGCATCTACAGATAAGATTAAAATTAATTCTTGGGCAGTGGTGTCTCTTTCTGTCATACTGATCTTTGGTGCATACTAGGTTGTTGACTCAAAGTGTATTACTATTATTTCTATTGGCTTGTGTGCAGAATTTTGCGTTTTGAAAATGCATCTACAACCTCTTTTTTGTTTCTAGCTAAAAAGCTCTTTAACATCGACAGAGTACTGCATGAGATGTAGCTTCTAGACAGCAATCTTTCCTGGAGATTAAACTGCAGTAAGCAGGCATTGTTTTACTTATCTTTCGTATTTTGAATTTTTACAAGGGAATCCCAGAATGATAGCAGCTGTGACAAGCATATAAATTTGTGTTCACCATTTGTTTATTAGTTGGTTTGAGGAAGTGAGTCAGGAAGATGACACCAACACAAACAGAAATAAAACCTGGATGTCTCATGGTGTCATATTAAAGCCGAGAACATTTAAAAAGCAGAACAGCCTAATCTTCAGCTAACCTCTATTTAATTTTCACAAATAGAATTTCATCTCAAGCACCAAATTAAAACTGAGACTGAGAAATGAGCCTGTATATTAAGATGTGTCCAAATCAATTGTTGTCATGATGAGTTGCTGGTTTTCAAGCTCAGATTTACAATGTGAGTCACCAGGTTACTATATTGGGGTTAAAATTAGTGGTGGAGCATTTAAGTATGGATTTTACCCTTGTATAAGAACATGGCACTGAGCATCTGGGACAACACTGCTTATAGAATTACAAGTCATTAGTGTAACAAAAACTTCAGTGGAAAAAAAAGTGCCAAAATATCTGCATAATTCGTTATATATCATTTTTTTTTAGGGAATATGACATTGGGAAATGATTTCAAATACATTTCTTGTCTTTTCATATAGCTGTGTGCCTGTATTGGGTACAGATCAAAACAGAGGAGGCCACTACAGTTTTCAGAGTTTAAGGATGACAGTAACTAATCAACTGCCTAAAAAAACGTTTCTTTAACATAATAACAGTACAACCAGGGAACATTGCTAGCTGAGAGGAACAAAATTCAATTCAAGATTTAAAAAATTAATGATTTTAAATAAAAATTATATTGTTTGTTTTCAACAGAACTGAAATTTACAATAAATGAATACCATATGCAAGTTTTATACAGAGTTGAGTTTACTCTGTTTAAAGATGATTAATAACTGAAACAGAATTAGAATATTCTTACATTTAATGAGGTATCTAAAACACATTACAAAAATTTAGACACTGTATCTAAAATATCATATGTTTTTCCCTAAATCTTATCTTGAATAATGATAAATTATAATAATTATTAATACTTTATAGATATTTATGCAAAATCAAATCTTTATGAAATATGAATATTTTATAGAAATATTTTTCAAACACATCTATATATGTGTATATTTAGTATACACATGCACAGATATGCATGAATAAGTGTATTAAGAATGAGTAACAGTTATCCATTTACAACCTCATTATATATTTTCCTCCATATGGGATGATACCATTTGGATAAGTTTAGGTTATAATGCTTAAATGCCTTTCCCAAATATTCAATAAAACAAAATTTAAAATGTATATTTTTTTCCATGATCGGAATCTTATAAAATAGCTGTTAATGTCAATTCAGAGATGTTTAACCATTAGCTTAAATCAGATGATTAACAAACGTTTCTCTGATCCTATGCACTCCCAAGATCTCAAGTCACTATGATATGATATCAGTTATATACTAATCATAAATAGCTCTGAACTTAATTCTACTACCTCTTGTATTCCTCCTCTACTACCTATACTTGTTGATGCAACCAACATGCCCCAAATTGCTCTGGCTCTGAATCTTAGTGTCCCACCTCTTCACATCATGACAGAATCAGCTGTCAACTCTATTTCTATCTCAAAGTTTTCCTTTCTTTTCATTCTAATTGTCCCTATTTTAAATTGTATATTATACCATGTGGTCTCACAGCCAACAAATATTTCCCCTTCCTAACAATCCTGCCCATTACTGCCAGGTACATGTACCTTGAGGAGAGCTATGCTGCTCCAAACTTGCTACTCTAATGTTGTTACTGATTTCTCAGAGTAACATTACACAATATGCCCAAATTTATTGCCTTTCTTTCTTCTTTCTAACAAAATGGAACTGAATCTCTTCATTGGATTCCATATCTTGTTTTGTTCACACTGATACCTTTGACTTCTCTCGGTCCTTTATTTGTATTTCTATGCATGTAAATTCAGCTTGTTTTCAGTCAGACATGCCAACTCCTCCATAACCTTTCATCTGATCCTCTTTCCACTGCAAGGTAGAGGGTACCCTAATATTGTCTTCCTCACTCACTCTGTACCTCTCTGGTGACCAGCATAACATTCTATGTTTTCTATACTGTCAGTGTAACTGTCCTTCTTATTTAGGGAGTGGAATCACATTGGAATTGGGCACAATTTCTCATCTTTGTAGTCTTCACAATGTCTAAAAGATTATATTTACAAGGGCATGTGATAGACACCTAATTTTTAATAGGTGAATGATTTAAATATAGTAATTTTTACATTTCTCCCTATTTCTTCCTATAGTTTGAGTTTAAGTTAAGAACTTCATATAGAAAAAAAGATCAAATGTTTGCAGAATAGGCCTTTATGAGTATATGATCATTAGTTTCCATATTTAAACCTTGGAGAGGACGAAGAAACCAGTTTTATAAATTTGTAATTTAAACAAATTATTTCTCGTGCTATTTAGGAAAATATGGATAGCAGCCAATCAGTGACAGAAATGACTTGTCTATGACCTGTGCTGGTTAAATAACTGATAATGAGCTGACAAATACTGAAGTTCATTGAAACTGCTACCAAAATATCTGTTTCTATGGGGAGAAAAAACTTTTGTAGAATGAAAAAAATCAAATTTTATAAATCAATTTTTTGCAATATGAAACACTTTATATATACCTAATCTTTATACTTTGATGTCCCCTCAACATTTGTTTGACAATTTGTTATTTGTTATCCTGAATCTAATTTTATATACCCATGGTCCTTTTTTTTTTTTTTTTTTTTTTTTTTTTTTGAGGCAGAGTCTCACTCTGTTGCCAAGGCTGGAGGGCAGTGGTACCATCTCGGCTCACTGCAACCTCTGTCCCCCGAGCTCAAGCAGTTCTCATGCTTCAGCCTCCTGAGTAGCTGGGATTACAGAGGCCCACCACCACACCCAGTTAATTTTTGTATTTTTAGTAGAGACAAGGTTTCACCATGTTAGCCAGGCTGGTCTTGAATTGCTGACTTCAGGAGATCCACCTGCCTTGATCTCCCAAAGTGCTGGGATTACAGGCATGAGCCACCACCCCTGGCCCCTGATGGTCTTTTGGTTTACGAACTTTTCGAGGAATGCATTTTATACAGTTGTACTCCAAATTACAATTTATAGATATCTTAAATGTTGTAGAATCTCACAAAAACACTAGAATGCTCTTGAACCCTTGGACATTTGCTTTGAAAGAAGTACAATGTAGTATACTGTATTGTTCATGTATGTAGCTATTATACACTAACTGTAAGATGCCAATTTATTGCACATTGGGGAATCTAAAAATTAACCTTTCTCGTTGTGTTTCAGCTAGAACACTCTATGAAAAGAAATATAGCAAAGAATCAAAATGCATAACGTTTACTCAAATGCCACTAATATTTAAATACATCTGTAAGTGAAGCTTCCTACTGATCCACTTAACACTTCAGCAACAGGCTAATGAACCACAGAACGCTTTGTTTCTCTTCCTAAACTGGATGCTATGTTTAAGAGAATGCTCTCTTTTAAGTTAAAGCAGGAATACTGTTTAAGTTGAGGTCAGAAAATATCTGTCTAGTTAGCTAACTTTTAAACTTAAAAACAATAACCTAAATAATTGGGACAGATCCACCATCATTACAGAAGTGTATTTACATACGCGGGCTTTACTGGGCTTCGTTCTATGGAGAGACAGAATCCAAGGACAAGGCCTGGTATGTCCTGAGGACTGACTACCAAATTGACATAGTCACTAAAGACAATCGTCAGCCAGGCCTGGTTCCAATGGGAAACAATTTCCTCTGGCAGCTTTTAAAGTCTGTTTTTGTAGGAAATTGCCTCTTGGAGCATATAAAGCTAATTCATGGCGGTTCCCAGAACTCCCGCACACCCGGCTGGAGCTCCCCTGTGGATGAGGCTGTCTTGTTGACATAATCGAGCTCGGCTCTTGGCAAAGCTCCAGCTGTTTGTGTGGAGCCAGTCAGATTAGGCTGAAAGCCTCTAAATCTTCCAGAGTGTCCCCAGGAAGGGAATATAAAATGGTGATGGTGATATGGCAAGACCCAGGGAACACAGCAAAGTCACGACATTTGTATTTGGGTCTGTCATTGTGATTAAATAACACAGAATTTGTTAGTAGATTTAGCAGAGGTCACGACACAAAAGTGATGAATGATCTGCAGTTCTATTTTTGCCCACTGAATCTGTGTTATATGCCGGGTTAACTTTTCTTTGGGGATTTGTTGTGGTGCTACAAAACCTGTCCTCCTGCTAACCATCCAACATTTTTTTTTTTAAATGCTAGAATGTCTATAAATATCTGAATTAATACATTTGCAACCAATGGACTTTATTTCTTTGGCACAAAAATATTAGAAAACTGTTATATATATTATATTATTGAAAGATAGGACTGCTTTTCATTTGACTATCCTCTCCCCGATCCGTTTAATACATACTTATTAAAGAAGATTGTCAAGGGCAAAAAAATGTTATTTACCTTAATTATAAAAAGCAAGGATGAAAAAAGCTTAAATATCACCCTAGACAATTAATTTGAGATAAAAGTTAAAAATCAAAAGCATATCATTTTAAAATGTAAAAGAACCAGCATATCTTTTCCCAGGTGTGAGAAATACCAAAGTTTGAACATTAAAGTAATATTAAGTGAGTAGAAACATTAGAAACAAAGAAAGCAGCAGCTATACACAGAATAGACAGAAATAAAAATGAGAAAACCTTTAGTCACATGGGGAAACAAAGTTGAAATAAAGTGTGTATTTGTTTGAATTTGATATTATCCACAATATCATATATTGTGGACACTGAAGTTCAAAACGAAAAGTGATTTCGATTTCTCTTATACTCTTGACCCCTCTTTCTTGACAATCAAAATCTGACATGAGACCTCTCCCCAATAGTTTAGGATAAATTTGAGGACTAGAGATTCAATAATCTTTATGTTATCCAAATTTTACAAATTATCCTTCTTTTATCATATTCCTTTCTCATTTAAATTTTATTTTCATGTATTTTTTAAAAAATTACATAATGTTCCTTTTGTTTGAAATGTCTTGCTGATACTTAGTATTATCTCCCTACCAAACTTGACCCTCTTAATAATTCCATTCAATTTCCTTTCTTTGTTATATTTTCACCTGAATCCTACACTTAACAGGAGCAGAAGTTAAATCTATTCTCTGTGCACCTGTATCAGCCCTGATTTCACTAAGTGGTAATTTTTACTTTCAATCTGTGTTATCCAACAGAAACTGAGCTGTTTGAAACCAGAAATGCCATTTTCCCCAACTGTTGCTACATTGTTGTCTAGAAGAATTTCTAGCCCTTTGTGGAATTTGAGTAATGTTTCCTAACAAATCCATCATGGACTTGCCTTGTTTCTGACTTTCCATTTGCTACAATTGGTGGGTAAAAGTAAAATCCTCGGTCAGATTTTCTTTTCTTGAATTCCAGATCTCTGATGTACCATCTGGAATAAGTGACTTTTTTGAGCTTCAAAACTTTCCTATAAAATAGTCTACCTCATGTAGTTCACCAGAGGAATAACAGTGCTCAAGTACAAAATTTGCTTGAAAAAGCTCCAGTATTTAAAATGTACCCAAGTACAAGCTAAAAATCAGTACCCTCCCCATCACCTCTTGTCAGCATCAACATAAGAGACCACCTGTGTGGAAACAATGAGGATTTCCTTGGTGTATGTTCTCATTGCATGGGTGGAATTGCTAAGTTATAGAACATGCTGAATTTCTGAAGGTCAACTGCTTCAGCTTGCACTTTTGAGGTATAATGTTAACTGATGCTTTTTATTTTAAAATTTTTCTTCCTAATTCCAAAATCTCCCCAAAATGAGTTCTCGTTTGAGTTTCTCTTTATTTTGTACTTCATAAATACAGAGCACTTCAAATTTCCCAGGTCCTTTTCTGAATGTTCTACAAGTGTTAATTCCCTTGGTCTTCATGAAATAAGGTACTATTAGTGGCTTCGTTTTACGGTGGGGAAAAGTGAGGAATGAAGAAGTTAACTGACCTGCCCACAATGAGGCAAAAACATATGGTGGAGCCGGAACAGTCTGACTCCAAAGACCCTGCTCACGACCGCCGCATTCCTCTGTGCCACTCTGAGTTGTTCTGCCTTTTTTAAGCCTTTACTGCCCTCCTTTTCTTTGCTCTCTTTTCCTTGTCCCTTTCTACTTCCCTTCTCCAACTCAAGTAACGAGGAAGGCAAGGAGGAGAACAACACTGTGTAGGGGACAGAAAACTTCCCTTTCTTTCTGTTCTTATTTCCAATGTTGCTCTGCTCTGATGCCTACTAAGAACAAGTGCAAAATATTTCAATTCTTTATGCCCAAATGACTTTCTCTTTAAAAAATAACCTTTCCAGTCATCTTTGTGTAACTATGAGGTCTTGGTAATATTTTCATCAAATAGACTCAAGGAGATAAAAGCACTCCCCAGGCAATAGAGTTTCAGGACACAACTGCCAAACACACACCCAGGGGAATGAACGCAGGGTTTCTTCCTCCCCCATTTTAATCAAAGAGTGCCAGGAAACGCAACGGTAATAAGATGATGTAAATGGTATTGAATACTAAATTTTCACTGAAATGTAAAGAAAAAAATTAAACATCAAAAATTAAAATTAAAGCATAAAACATTTAAAATGAAATTAATCCACTATGCCAAATTTTCCAGTTTTGTACTTTTTACCACGACTTCCAGGTTTCTAAATATGTATTCATGTTACAGAACATATATTTCATTCCATAATATTTTTTTCTCCCCTTTAATTCTTCTGTAAATCTGAACAACTCATTACAGTCTAACTGGAAAGCTATTTCCATTCTCTTCTTGAAAGTTCTCTTTGGATACACTGCAGACATTTGAGAAATGTAGACCAGCAAAATCAATGGAGTAGTACCATGCACATTACACTTTATATTTGTAGGAGTATTTTTATTTCCCTTAATCTTTAAAAATATTCAATTCCTTTTTTAATAAAATTCATTGTCAGTGCAGTTATTTGGAAAAAAGTAAGTTCTGAATTTTTATAAATAAAATAAATACTTTGTACACATTCATATACCCACTAAGAATAAAGTTAAATTTAGCCAGGTTTTCAAAAGAGAACCTGCTCTGATATTAATAGCTAAAATGTGTTTGATATATGTTACAACCTTTTGTTCTACTTCATTAAAATTAAACCAATATTAACACAATTTTTCATGCTAGCATGAAAAACTCCAGTACATAAAAACCCATGTGAATGTTTGCATTTTAATAATACAATTGAAATAAAATGTATGAATTTATAGCCATGTTTTATTACAAACACAGTTAAATATAAGTGCTGTGATTTTATTCTTTTTTTCATTTAAAAGGAAAACATGATGTACTAGAATTATTTAGAGCAACTCATTTCTCTCTTCTGCTTATAATGTATGATGCACTAATCTCTAGTAAGAGACTTTTTATTCAAAAGGGAGAAATGATCACTTTAAAAATAATGTCACTTATTTAAATAATTCAGAACCAAAAAAAAGGCACTGCAAATATATTTTGAACTAGTGCAAAGAAACTAACTCCCTCAAATGATTATCCAATCTGTGCTTTTGTAAACTGAAAAACATATTAATGAAATTTTAATCAGTTTCCTAATACATTTTGTATAAACATTATTTATTCCAAAAGACAGAGTATTAAAAAAAACTTTAAAAATAATATTATAAAAATTCAACATACTGATGTTCAAAAATATCATCTTATAGAATATTCTGAGATATATATATATATAATATTATGTAACTTATTAATGTGCAACAATCACGTTGTATTTTTTATGTCCAACTAGACATCTCTCTTTCTCGGACTCCAGTTTCTTGCTTCTGAAAAATTACCTTACGTCGTCTCTAGATATTTCAACGGCATTTCCAAGATATGATGTCCCAATTTTTAAAAATGTATCCCTCAAATCTATTGTTTTCTTTTCTCTTGTGTCTTTCCTCTTTTACTAATGGCAAAGCATTTCTAGTCAGTCAGGCTACAGATACCTAGGTCATATTCTAGTTTTTGCTTCATACTTCACAGAGCGTGGCAGCCAGTCACACCAGTTACACCTCTGAAATGTCTTCCTGTGCGATGGGTACTTGCAGCGGCCTTTGCCATTTTCTTCTTCAGTTCAGGTATCTTACCTGCATATTTTAACAAGCTTTATCTTCATCTCCCTGTCTCCACTTCTGCATCTTCAGATGTACTCACTATCATATCATCAATCATTTTTCAAAAATACCTCTATGATACCATCAGTCATTCAGTCATCTGCCCAAGTTAGCTAATTAGCCCTTCATGTCTCCACCAGGGCTTAGAGTTCTGATGTGCATCCTAAAGCCCTTGACTGGTGTTCTATCACACTTCCAAACACTTGTCAATTATTTTTCGCTGCCACCCTAGTCCTCACAGTCTCAGGGATTGCCTGGGGTTCTGAAAAAAACTGAAAGGAAAAGTTGGAACTATGAAGCAGCCATTCATTGTATTTTCTGATTCACAACTATTCAAATATTTTTCTTTCATATTTTGCCTTCTTGATCTGACTTCATGAGATTTTTGCCTAAAAATCTTAGTGCCATGGACACTATATTTGGGCATCTCACCCCACCTGGACAGGTTGTTGGCCATTCCTAGGATGTGGTCAATTCCCCTAGTCCTTGTGGTGCTCTGTTCACACCATCTCTTCCCACAATAGTCAAGCCACTGTGGACCCAATATACCCATACAAAAGTCTGTCAAGCAATGTTAAAAAAAACCTAGCACCATTTTCTGAATACTGAATATGTCGTCTAATATGGAATCAATTACTCAAAGATCCTTTGTATTACATCAGAAAGGGAGTATTTCTTTTCAAAGCAAAAACTCTGCCTCTTGAATAGAGTTGTAATTAGAATTAGATGACCTGGAGTTTCCTTTTGCATTTGCAAGTATTTCGAAAATAAAAATATAGTTAAATATTCAAATACATCTTAATTTATTCATGGGCATTGATATGTTTATGTAAGGTTAATTATTTAATCAAAATAAGGTAAAATAATTTGACAAGAGAAGCATACAGAGAACCCTGTCTTATTTAATGTATGTATCTTATTCTGTATAACCCTTACTATATAGAATCACATAAAAAAGTTAAAGAAGAAGCATTCTATATTAAATTACTAGAATTTTATATTGACTTGTGCAGCAACAAAGTACTTGCAAGGAGGCAAAAACCTAAACTGTTGAGAGAATGGGAACTGTGCTATAGGAATGGCTCTGATTTCACTCCAGTAGGGCAGTTTTTCCATATGCCACATTGAGTGTTTCTGTTTGTACATCTGTTGCATGACAAACATAAAATGGTTGGGTTCACTATCAATTATAGGCTGGAACAAGTAAGATTTCAATTACAACAGGAGAGCAAAACAGCTGGGAAATCCCCAAAGGGAGGTGCAAGAACCAAGGGGGTGAAGCAGGCATCATAATGGTACATTGCACACTACTAATTAGAGAGAGATGAAGTCAAGTTAAAAGAAAATATACTCCTGGATGCTTTGTTTTGTAGAAGCCATTTGGGTACTGAAAACGGTACCTCGGTGGCTTGTCTCTCTCAATTCTCATGTAATTGTTGCCTCTCGAGCAGCTTAAATAAAAACTCTAGTATGAAGCTATGGGTTTTTTTTTTTTAAATAATTTATTTTTCAAAAAATAAATGTGATTAAATCTAGGCATTTCTGTAATATCCAAATTTATTAAAAGACAGATATCTTTAAAAGGTAGCAAAATTTAAAAATGGAGAAAATGACAATAATGAGTTTTACAGAAGCCTACAGCCACCTAAATAAGGAATGCATAAATATAGGCACATATAAAAGTCTTCTTGACAAACATATGTATGAAAAAAATCAGGGATCATTCTACTGCTATGTGTACTGCATGAAAATTATGTGATTTCCCCCCACGCTTGTTTTTCATGTTTAACTAAGTGAACTAGAAGCAGTGCAAATTAAAACAGCATAATATGCTATTGAAAATAAATTCTTTTCACACACAGCTAAGATCTAGGAACATAATTAGAAATTAGCTATAGGTTATAAAATGTTAGGCAATTTAAACAGCAAATTTTCTCTTTTGTTTTCATACTCAACATATTTCATAACAATAAAGAAAACAATAATAATAATTTTAAAAATATGCCATATTTGAAAAGTCTGATCTATAATCCATTCCATCCACTTTTGTTGGAGATTCACTTTTGTTGAGCTATGTGAATATCTTACATAATAACAATATCAAATATAATAAAAAATATTATTTTGACAAGTGTTAATGGAAACACTCTAATGTTTACTGTATAGCTCAAAAATGGCTGCTATGAAATATGGAGGGTTTAACATAAATGTGAAGTTTTATCTGGAGTCCTCCCACAATGACTCTGTTGCTTTATTTTTCCTACTAGAAAAGTGTTTGGGAAAATACGAAATCACGGCGTTAGTTCGGGTAAAAGTGATTATGGGGTCAGTTAAGACAATGTGAGAAAAACTATGACATTCCAAAAGGAGAAATTACAGATGTTAGAGAATAGTTGGAGGTGAGGATGAGGGGAGGGAGAACCTAGCATAACTCCAGGATTCTTAGCTTGGGAAATTAGGAGCAGAAAAGGTAGGAGAGAAAAACAATTTGATAGGAATATTAGCATGGACTTCTCTAGGCACACAATATGATATTTTACTAATGTCAAATGTAGCTTCATTTAACTTCATAATTTAAAATTATGCTTTTCCTTAATTTTTCTTCTACATGGTATGGTCATTTTTGAAATCCAATAAATCCTCATATGGTCACCTTTATGTCTGAAGGCAACATCTGCTACAAAATAATTTATCTATGACCCAAGTCTTATTTAAACATTATACTGAAAAAGAAAATGCATCTCCCTTACTTGCTCTCCAGATGTATACATAGTAAATTAATTCTAATGTAGTTTAAATCCCATTCCTGAAAGTTACTTGCACTGAAAAGAAAAGTGCAATTCTTGGCCCCTCTTTCTCTCTCTGCCCTTTTCTTTTGAAACATTTGTAGGCTTTGTATGAGACTTCCAAAAAAGCCCAGCATGGCTCCTGTTGACGATTTGCCCTCTTTTAGCCCCCAAAATTCTGTATTATTTTCCTCATATTATAGAAATAAGGACATTTCATCTCTTTTCTGAACTTAGAATAGCATAAAATTACTTCTAATTTGAGAAAAAAACAACAAAATAGCATCAATTTTGTATACATCAGTGTTTTTGTAATGACGTTAACTGTTAATCCCAAGATTTCAAAAATAAGAGTAAAATATTATATCCTGTTTTGGGTAATGGGACTTCAATATTATAAAACTATTCAAAGCGCTAATGAAGAGGGAAAGTAATGAATTGGATGAGGGTGAAGGGAGTGATTTTCTTTTCAGATCTGGTAGTGTGAGATGTCTCTCTAACTCAGACGTATAGGAAGGAATCAGGCAGTGTTTCAAAATTAAATTCAGAAACATACCCAGCCTCTATGGAAACGACGAAAGAAGGGCTCGGTATGACAGGCAACAGCAAAACTGCAGCTGTTGAGATTGTGTGTGTAGCCAAGTGCCACTTCATTCTTGATCTATGTTAAGCTGACTGAAGGAAGAAAATCAATTACTATTGGCAGTGAACTTCAGGTAGACCCAGGTTTGAAATGCCAGTTTCACACAGGTGTGCACCCTCAGCAAAGATAATTCTGACTGAACATTCATTAAGAAGTAGTGCTACTGTATTCCCTGCTTTGAGATTTAAAGTGATGGTATTTTACATGTAGACAGAGACAGATGGAGAAACCCAAATATTGTAAACCTCCCAACATCACCAACAAAAATATCTGCCTTTACTAGTTAAAACTTTTCTAGAAGACTAGGCCTATTAAAGTAGTATTCAGCTACACACGTGCACATACACACACACGCACACACATATACATGCAATTATACACACATTATAAAATGCTCTGGTGAATACCATCTAAGCTTATTAAAACTAAAATTCAAAGGCCACATGCATTGAATATTTTCTGTTGCCTTCTGAGTAGAATCCACTTTATTTATTTTAGTAACAGTGTCCAAATTTGCTCTGGATAGATTCATTACTTTCCCTCTTCATTAGTGCTTGGAATAGTTTTATAATATTGAATTCCCATTACCCAAAACAGGAGATAATATTTTATTCTTATTTTTGAAATCTTAGGATTAACAGTTAATGTCATTACAAAAACACTGATGTATACAAAATTGATGTTATTTTGTCATTTTATTCTCAAATTGGAAGTATTCTCAAATTGGAAGACATCTTCACTTTCAGTCTCTGAATCTGAGGCCAAGGGCAAGCAGGGCCCATTAGAAACAGCACCTTCTGTCCTCATAGACACTAATATTTGTTCAGGGATGGCCTTGTGGCTGATTTTCATAGGGAGATGGGGTGACTATCACAGCTTATATTGTGTGTGTGTATTCTGGACAAGACTGCATGCTGAGAACATATGAACTGGGCCTACTTCTGGGGCGCCATAGCAAAGTCTTTCAAAGGAACAACCCAGAGGAATGAGGTTAAGAGATGGTACCTGGTGGTGACACTGTTTGGCTCTGAAATGAATGTACAATCAAACTGCAAGTCCACAAATGTCCTTATAAATGGCCTTTTGGGGTGATACCATGTATGTTACTGCATTTGTGGCTTAAATTACCAAACTTACTTCTGTGGTGTCCAATGCATGATGGAACTAATAGACCTGACTCTAAAATGTAACCATACTTCACTTTCTAATACATTTTTTCCAGAATATCTGAGCAACTACTGACAAAATGAAAAATGGGAATTGAGTAGTGTGTGAAATTCTGTGATTGAGTTTAGTTCTCAATCTAGTTAATTTAGAGAGGAAAACCTACAAATGTTCGAATTATGATTTAATCCTGTATTTGATTTTATTTTTCAAATTCTTCATATTCAACACCATACAAAAGATTAGTTTCTAGCTTGAATCAGTGGATAAAACTTCAGAGAAATAAGAAGAATATACTCCAAACACTACAAATGGCATAAAAGTTCCCAAAATTGGCTGGGCATGGTGGCTCACTCCTGTAATCCCAGCACTTTGGGAGGCCGAGGCGGGCGGATAATGAGGTCAGGAGTTCAAGACAAGCCTGGCCAACATGGTGAGACCCTATCTCTACTAAAAATACAAAATATAGCTGGGCATGGTGGGGGACACCTATAATCCCAACTACTCAGGAGGCTGAAGCAGGAGAATTGTTTGAACCTGGGAGGCAGAGGTTGCAGTGAGCAGAGATCGTACCACTGCACTCTAGCCTGGGTGACAGGGAAAGACTCTCTCTCAAAAAAAAAGTCCCTAAAATTGACATAACCTAAGTAGCATGGTAACCATGAGTATCCAGCCTGTAAGAATTCTTTGTAAAATAGAGAATGTCTAAAAATCATATTTCATGCAATGGTTGTTTTTATTAGAGAACAGTTACCTCATCCTGCCATGTGTCCATGCTTTTGAAGTAATTTAGTCCAAAAAAAGAAAAATAAAATCCAAAAAGCACTTCTCATATTCTTATCGAATCTTAGGTAGTACGTTCATACTTTCCAGGACAAAGAAAATAAAACATTAAGAGAAAGCCCAAAAGACGTGAGCATATTGTTATGGGAAACTTGGGGTGTTGCTTCACCAGCCAGAAAAATCTATGGCCAGTGGTGCCTTTGCCTGAGTTTTGCTTGGACCCACTGGGCCCACTCAGCCTGGCAGGTTGCACTTGGCTCACGCTACCAACCTGGATCTCATGCCTGCCAAGGCAAGTGGGGCAGTGAAGGGTATGTGAGCAAGCAAGCCTGGGTTCCAGCCACTATGCACAGCTAGGCATGCTGTCTGCGGCAGGGTGGCTATCTCCAGAAGCTCGCATGGGCATTGGTTCCCTGCAAGGCTGTGACTGGACCAGGTGTACCACAAGCAGCTTCAGTGATTGGCACGAAGGAATGCAGTGGTGCCCAGAAGCCTGGAGACACCAAGAACTGCAGAGCCCCATTATGTCCCAGCCCTGCCTCAGGAAGCTCCTTGGTTTGGGCTCCCCAAGGGGCCACAGCTCCTCTCTCCTTCTTGTCGCCCACGACATGGTGAGCAAGGGGCACGTTTCAGCCCTGTTGGTGTTACAGCTCTTTCAGTCCTGCCATTTGGCGGGTCCCGAGTTATTGTCCTGCACCAAGGAAGAAGGATTTATGCGACAAATGGAGGGTAAGCAAGGTGAAGAGGAGCTTTATTGAGTGATAGAACAACCCACAGGAGACTCGCAGTAGGTAGTTCCTCTCCGCAGCCAGGGTGTCCCAACGAGTGTTCACCTCTCAGCAGAGAGGAGCCCCTGGGGTGGGTGGCTCGTCTCCACAGCTAGTTGTTCCGTTGGTCCCTCAGTTTTCATCAGAGAAGAGAACACACGGTGGGTATCCCCTCTCTACAGCTGGTTGTCCCGTCTGGATGAGTTTGGGTTTTTTATGGGTTTCAGAGGGGAAAAGTGCATGCTGATTGGTCCATAGGCAGCCATGAGTGGGCCTGGAAAAAGAGCCATAAGTTCTCACTCCAGTCTGCAGCCAGGCCTCCAGGTTTCAAGCTGCCCTGGCTTGAAGGTGGGGCTTTACCAGGGACCTCCCTTTTTCTGCCCAGGAACCTGTCTGCGTCCAGCAGCTGTTCATAGTGCCCAGGCTTACGCTATGGGGCACCTGCAGGCCAGTGACAAGCTGCCCTCAGCTCTCCCTCAGCCTCCATCCCATGCTCATCGGTACCCAAAGTCCAGAGGGGGCTGAGGCAGCAGGGAGCTGGCATTTCAGCGCTGCCCTGAGTGTGTGCTCACATGGCCAGGTTGTGACAGCGCCCTGGATCAGCCTCACCTTTGCTCTGAGATCTGGCGAGGGAATCAGGGAGAGGCTAAGTAGCAGGACCAGGCATTCTGAGTCTGTGGGGGCAGGGAGGCTTCCTGGGTCCCCAAGAGTGAAGAGATGCCTGGGTCCACAGCCATGCGTTGGGTGGCTGTAGCAGCGACTGGGAAGTTAGGGAGCTTGCCTGCTCCCGGGCCCCAAGTGCACAGGGATACCTGGATCCACAACCCTAGCTTGGGCAGCAGCAGCTGTACCTAGGAGGGCCGTGCTCCTGCTTGCTCTGTGGAGGACACACTGCCAACTGCACCTCCCCCACTGCAGCTGGAATCACAGCAGTGGCCGCTCCATATGGGCTGCCACTGCCATCAATACTTTTGCCACAGGTTGTGGAACAATTCCTCCAAAAGGAAAATGTTAAGTTCTCAAACTCAATGTGTTGCTTATAGTTAAATGTACCTTACAGTTTTGTGTATTATTTTACTACTACTACTACTAATAAATAGTTATAACATGCATAAATACACTTTATAATATAAACACACATGTATGGGCCTTTCAAGACACAGATTAAGCTGGTAAATATGTATTTACACACTTCAAGTGGGGATCAGTACAACGATAGCTGATAATGTCATCCATGTATTTACAGAGTTTCAAATATGGATTATCAACAAGATGGGCCATAATACTTCGACTGGGGCCATTACAATCCAGGATGTAAACACACATAGATAATGCAGGAGGGAAAAAAGACTAAAACAAACAAACAAACAAACAAACAAAAAACAGCTTATATACAAGCAGTGAATTAAAACTTTCTGGGAGCTAAATACAGGATACTCGTATGTATTTAGAAAATGATTTGTAAAGAACTTGGAAAAAAATTACTAAACACGTAATACCTTTTCAATAGCAAAACCTAATTTTGTTTTGTCTAAATATAAAAGGAAATCTCAAATCTCAATAAAAGTTAGTTAACACATTTTGTTAATAAGCAGATTTCAATCTTGCTGACTGATAGAATATATGAATGCCTTTTTTCACTACCAACATGTTGAACCAGACATTTTTTAAGCCACCTAAAATACTAGAAGTGGAAAACAATTAAGTCACCTAAAATCCTGTAGATATTTCCTTCATATTTAAAAAAAATATATTTTTAGGAATATGATTCGTATTGTTTGTCTCGTGAGAGTTATTACATTCCTTTTTCTTTATTTTTCTCTTGTTTTATATTTTATCTTTGCTTTCCTTCTCTTCCACTTCTTGTCAGAAATAAAATTATTATTCACTATATTAAGCTAGAGTCTCTTTATATCAGATGAATATCCATCTATGAAAAACATATGCCTATGACTAAGAAAGTACAAAGTTTTTAAACACTAAGCAAAATTGTCAACAATTTTTAAAGAATACTTACTTCTTCTTGATTTTCTGTGTAAAGGCTGTAATAGTTAAACTTGCTATGAAAAAGAACAAAATCTTCCTCTGGGCATTCTATCAATTTCTCTCCCTTTCTCATAATACACACACACACACACACAAACACACACAGAGTATATCACTAAATCCAGTTTTTCCTGATAAATAAGATAACTTATTAAAAGCTGACTTCAAAATTCAAATGAATGAGTTCCCTCATTTTTTTGATCAGGTAAATAAATAAATATTAGAAACTATACACATGAAATAAAAATATCTACATAGCACATTTTATAAGTTTAATACACTAAACCTATTAAGTAACATCTCTTTTAGAAAAGATTTGCATTAATGTTGTCACCAAAAGATGGATTTAAAATTATTTTCCTACATCTAAATATTAATGTAAAGCATTCAAGTTGTTTTTTTAATAAAATTTAGTCCATAATAGTTTGTTTTCCTTTTTACTATGATTATAAGCCATTTTAAAGTAAGAAATTTGCTATTTGACTCCAACAAGTTTTTATAAAATACATTTCTATTCATATGTATTTAAACTACATCTCCCCCCTTATGAGGGGGATGTGTTCTAAGACTACTAGTAGGTGCCTGAAACTGCAGATTTTTTTTCCTGTACATACACACATACACAATATGTATGTACATATTATTCCTGTACTTAATTTCCTGTACGTACATACATAAAGTTTATACGTTAGGCACAGTAAGAGATTAATGACAGTAGCTAATAATAAAATGGAAAATTCTAACAACATACAGTTCAACAATTTCACAAAAGAAGATTCATTCTTACAGTAGATCTTAGCAATCTCAACATACTATTTTTTTTCCTTATTAATTCCAGAGCTTTCACCTATTTACTTAAAAGGAAGTATTTTATGACGTCTTTTTGACATATCTGAAGTGCCAGGATCACTACTCTTGAGCTTTGGGGGCCATTATTAAGTAAAATAAAAGTTACTTGAACACAATCATTGCAATACTGCAAGTCAATCTGCTACTAAGTGACAAACGAGTAGGCGGCATATAAAGCCCAGAGACAGAAGATGCACATGCCACCTGGGATGGACCAGGACAGTGTGAGATTTCATCACGTCACTTAGAGGCCGCAATGTAAAAGTTATTGTTTATTTCCAAAATTTTCCATATAATATATTCAAATGGTGGTTGACCATCGGTAACTGAATCTGCAGAAAGGGAAATCTTTCGTAAGAGGAGCCACTATGACTATTTGTGTATTTGTGTGTGTGTGTTTATAACTGTGCTGATGTGTGTTTATGTTTTTAGTTTGATTGTTCCAGCATCTCTGATTTCTTATTACCCATGGCTTATAAGAAACACAGATCTCCTGTATTTCAGCATATCTCCTATATTCAGTGCCTAAAAGACAAGTAATATTTGAATAAAAGTTTAAAAGAATGATTTTCCCCTTCTATTTTGCTATATTAGAAGAGAATATTAAAAGTATTAAGCTAAATAAAAATAAGCTATATTTATAATTATGGGACATTTACAATTTAGAAATAGCTAACATATTTTTTAAATTCTGCAATTACATTTTTCACCTCTGCTTTTGCTAAAACCAGACGAGATTATCTTCAAGTGGCCATTCACATTTTATTGTTTCCTTACATTACCAAAAGAAAAAAACTGTCATTTTAATTGTTTGTTAGAACCTGATCAATCAAACATTTACACTTAAAAAGCAATAACAGCAGATCCCAAGTAGTATAATTTAATTAGTTGAATGTGGGAGTATTAATAAAAATCTACACTGTGTCACTAATGGCTAAATATAAATAGCACTCTATAACCCAAATCTTGTCATCAGTATGCAGTTTAGATAACATCACATACTCTGAGAACATGATTTCTAGAATGTATAAGAGGAGCCAAAATAGGCCGGGTGCGGTGGCTCATGCCTGTAATTCCACTACTTTGGGAGGCTGATGCGGGCGGATCACGAGGTCAGGAGAGCGAGACTATCCTGGCTACCACGGTGAAATGCCGTCTCTACATTAGTCGGGCGAGGTGGCGAGAGCCTGTAGTCCCAGCTACTTGGGAGGCTGAGGCGAGAGAATGGCGTGAACCCGGGAGGCAGAGCGTGCAGTGAGCTGAGATGGCGCCACTGCACTCCAGCCGGGGCGACAGAGCGAGACTCTGTCTCAAAAAAACAAAAACAAAAAAAAGAGGAGCCAAAATATTTTTTCATTGGTTATAAAGAGCTTACAGTGACTTCACTACCAAATATTCTGTGTGGTCTCCTTTAAGTTAAAAGTTCTAATACATTAACGTTTTAGTATATGATTCCTTTGTTGCAACTTTTATCATCTGTTCAAGTCATAATAATTGAATATACAAAGATTTTTATTGCTTAATTTTTCTTCCATGGTAATATATTGATGATATATGGTCATTTGACCAATATTACTATAACTACTACTACTAAGTACAAAATGCAGTGACATTCATCTGTTCTGTTAAACTAGAAAGAATACTTAATTTCGAATGCATGTGGTTTTGTTAAATTATAGGTTGCAAGACATTCTTCTTCAAGGTACAATGAATTTGATGAATTATCGGGTTTGCATCTACACAGATGTTCTATGGGACCCCATGTGATAAGACATTTAGGGATGATATCATATGAAAATATATGACAATATATATGACTATATATATGACAATATATGACCTCTATGACAATCAGGTAGGTAGGTAGGTAGATAGATAGATAGATAGATAGATAGATAGAGATTGCAAGTCTTACCTGGGAATGCCTTTAAGGCATGAGTGGGATGGGAGAACTGTGCCGCTTTAAGGTAATCAAATCTAGGAGAATCAGTAAATGTAACATCTAGCCTCAGGGAAGAATGTGTGATTAAGTCATGTGAAGAAGGCAAAGAAGCAGAAATCAGAAGTGTGTAATTATGACTCGGACTCAGTGCCAATGAGAAATGAGATTGGAAGAAGTCTCTGGTAATGAAAGGAGCTACCAAGAGATGCTGCTTTTAGTACCCGTAAGTCTTCAAGAAGAGCTACCGGAAACAGACATTGCTGAGAATGATGACTAACCTTGGTGCTGGCACATTAGCATACAGGGAATGTCAGGTCAGGCTGCATAGATGCCTGGGCACAACTGTTCTTCAGCATGCATCACTCTTCAGGGAAGGAAAGGGCAGTCCCTAATGGCCACTTAATATCCTGGGAGAGAACTAGATAGCTGTTCTTGCAATTTTCCACTTGCCAATTTTCTTTTTAGTGGCACAAAATTATTGTTGTAATAATAAAATTATTGTTGTGTTATAATATTACAACAATAATTTTGTGCTACTAAAAAGGAGGTGCAGAAATCTTGACTGATTGCTCAAGAACACTAGAGTGACAGCACTAGATAAACATATTATTTTGACGGTAAGGTGCAACTATCAGAAAGTAAGTTCAATTGACCAGGCATGGTGACTCATGCCTGTAATGCCAGCATTTTGGGAGACCAAGGCAAGCGGATCACCTGAGGTCAGGAGTTCAAGACCAGCCTGGCCAATATGTGTGGCGAAGCTCCGTCTCTACTAAAAATGCAGAAACTAGCTGGGTGTGGTGGCAGGCACCTGTATTCCCAGCTACTCAGGAGGCTGAGGCAGGAGAATAGCTTGAACCCGGGGGGCAGAGGTTGCAGTGAGCTGAGATCATGCCATTGCACTCCAGCTTGGGCAACAAGAGTGAAACTTTGTCTCAAAAAAAAAAAAAAAAGTAAGTTAAATTAGCAACATAATAAGAAAAGACATTAAACAACAAGGCACGATTATCATTTCCTTTGTTCAGAAGGTTATCTGATAAATTTAAAATCTATTGAAGCTTCACCTAAAGACGATAGCAAAAATGATTTCTTCCCTTGATGTGAAAATATATTCCAGTGATTAGCACCTTCGTATTTGCTATTTTTCATTTGCAATGACTGCAAATTTTGATATGATTGTACATTGAGCTAAAGCATTAAAGAAGTTTTAGTTCAAACAAAGGAATCAATCTTTATAGGAAATATTTCTGTTTGAAAATACACCCAGCTGATCTTTCAGATATCTTACGTGGAGTCTCGTGTTCTTCTCAAGTTATATCACAGTGTTAAATGCTTTGAAACAGTGTACTTATGGACAAGCTAGTCTTTTCTGAACTGAAATTTTGGACCTCCTTGAGGAAATTCTGCCTCTGCCAACTTACATATTTTCAAAGAAATGTTGAATTAAACCAATAGAAATCTAGTTTAGGTTCTTCTAACATCTTTTGAATATGAGGCAATGTACCTACTTTCAAAGAACTTGAAAATATAAAGTATAACAAAAGACAGGAAAGCATTTGAGAAACTCTTCTAAAATACATGCTGCCCTTAGACAACTTTCCTTTGAATTCTGTAACAAAAGCGTTAGTATCTAGAAATATTTCAACCTATTAGAGAAAAAAAAAAAAAAAACCTCCTCTGAATGAATTGCAAAATTCTTGTCTGTATTATAAAGACTCACAAGCTCTTTAAAACAGAAATATGAATAAATTTATCGATAAAGGGCCTATTCAACATGTAACAGTAGGTTTATACAGTGATGAATTGCAAAACTTCTCAAAACATAAATTACTTAAAATGAACAGTGATTTTAAAAAGTAAAATCTTTAAATTGTATGTCCACACTAAAAATTTAAGAGTTAAATTACACACATCTATAGGAACTATGTATTGGTTCATCACTAGGAGTTTAGATTCTGAAGTTAAACCGCCTGAGTCATATTTAACACCCACCCCCACCACCCTCACACGCACACATTTTATTGACCTTGAACAAGTTATTAGGTTGGTGCAAAAGTTATTGTGGTTTTTGCCATTACTTTTAATAAGTTACTTTATACTTGGGTTTTTTGACAATCAATGGCTTATACTAATTTGTCTTAGAATTTGTAGCACAACAAAATGAGAATATATTAAAGTTCTTTTCTTGATCTGCTAAGAAACATGACAAAATACTGTAAACTAGGTGGCTTAAAAAAACAGAAATTTAATTCTTACAGCTCTAGAGGTGGGGAAGTCCAATATCAAGGTGTCAGTCAATCTGGTTTCTGGTAAAGGTTCCCTTCCTACCTTGCATTACAGCTGCTTTTTCCCTGAGTTTTCATATGGCCTTTCCTCTGATTGTGGATATGAAGAGAGAGCTCTGGTCTCTCTTCTTCTTCTTCTTATAAGGACTTTAATTCTATCAGTTCATGGCTCTACCCTTATAACCTCATTTAACCTTAATTACTGCCAAAAAGGCTCTATCTCCAAATAGTCACACTGGGGGTCAAGACTTCAACACATCTTTCTACAATGTAGTAATAGTAGTCCTTAATCTTCAAGCAATAGTAGCTCTATATGTTGACAACTATTATAATATTGATGATGATGATGACAATGATGATAATGATAATGTTGCTTACTCACTAACAGAGGGACATCTTCCCAGAAAGTGTCATTCAGTTATGTTATCTGTTAGACAATGACTTACTATTTTCCCTCCCAGTCTGTTGATGCAAGTATTATCAATCATCCTCCTCTGATCTTAGTTTCTCTCTTCCGGTTCTACTTAAACCCCATAAAGGTAAAGCATTTAATGACCAAATTATCAGTTAAAAGAGAAAAAGAAGGTGTGAACAAGAAAGAAACATATGTATAATCTCTCATTTTCCTCCTGAGAACTGGGGCTGAGAGGAGTAAGTTCTCCAAGGCCAAATTCACAAGACCCCTTCCCCCAAAATGGCACCCTTCTTACCAACTTCCTCTTCCTAATGGTGCGATCAAATATTTTATAGAACTTGTTTCTGACCTCTCTGAAATGTTGATTGCATTCACTTAGGTGTATTTGTAAGTAAAGTTTATTTGGTAACATTCATGTATAAACTTCATTTTCTTTTATGCTGTAAGTCACATGACTCAAGTAGAGGGTGTACCATATCATCTCTATGACAACTACCTGGGATACAGATTACAAACACAGATTCCTGAACTCCATAGCAAATCTACTTGATCAGACTATCAGGAGGTGATGTCCACATATCTATACATTTTTTAAACAATAGTATCCTTAGGTGATTTTTATTTACACTAAAATTTGAGACACAGCAAAAGCAGAGGGAAAAAAGAGGAAAAGAGAAGAACAGAAATAGTAAGAAATTTGAGAAACTTGTTTCTTTTCATTAACAACACTAAATACTCTAATTATTGATGCAATCTGAACATTAGAGATAAGAATAGAAATTATAACTTTAAAATCTGTAGAATTATTTTCTCCAAAACAGTACAGAAATGGTCAAAAACAACAAATGGTGGTTATTAAAAAAGTGAGTTTACCAGTCAAAATCTGAAGTCAGTAGCAATAATAATAATAATAAAAGATACTAGTTAGGTAGTATCTGATTCTAAGAGGATCTAAAGAGTGCTAAAATCACTAGGAATCTTTCTGGTCTCCATTCCTTATTCTCGGCTACTTCACTCTTTCCAAATTTCAGATCTCAATGTTTCCTTCTTTTCACCCTCTCCTGCCCCAAAGTTTCTGGAGTCCCATCCATTTCCTTTCTCAGACCTCCAGCAATGCCTTTGATCTGGAGGACTCTCCATACCTGCTGTTTGTCAAGTGAATGTGAGTTCCTAATCAATTGCACTAGGGATATATATTTTTAGCATTTCAACTAGGAACTGTGTTTTCTCAAGGAAACATTGTTGTAGAAGGTGGTTCCAAAAGTGCTATTGGTGTTCTTTTTCCAGTGCAGTTTCACTATGAGATAAATGGGCTTAGAGGGGATAGTTTAGGACACGACCTGATGTGTTTATATAGAAAATTTCAAAAAGACTCGCTTACAAATAAACCTTGGGATAATGACCGATTCATAAATCATTTCCTTTTTTTTCTTTTCAGGAGATAGGGTCTTGCTATGTCACTCAGACTGGACTTGAACTCCTGAGCTGAAGCAATCATCCTGCCTCAGCATACTGACTAGCTGGGACTATAGGCACATGCCACTACACCCAGCTATGAATCATTTTTAATGCAAATATACATTGAGAAAACTATGAAACTATTTAAATGATGTAAATTGGAGAAAAATATAACCTCACAAAATATACAAAGAGGAAAATATTATTTTACATTTCAATAGCATATTCAAAGATGTGAGGTAAAACTTTGAACATGAGATTCAAAAATCAAAGCAGCACCAAAATGTAAAATGCTGTTCTTTTAGCCTCTAACATTGCTCTATTGTGAGTAAATGAGTATTGTACTGCTTATAATGAGAAGTATAGCATAGTGGTTGGAGCTTTGAACTTTAACAGACATTAGTTCGAATCCTGGCTAGTCCACTTCTAGTTGTGTGACCTTAGTTTTATTTCTTTAAGCCTTTACTTTACTTTGTCTATAAAAGAGCAGTAAAGTCATGGTTGTTAAATGGATATAAAGTCCCTGATCTGCCATTTACTCAATAAATACTTTCATTATAATATTTTATTATAAAATCATCTCTGTTCCATTGTTCTCCTAAATGGTTCTGAATAAAGAATCTTCATTGTTCATGGATTCCATATTCGTGAATGTATATACTTGCTAAAATTTGTAATGCCCAAATCAATATTCATAACGTTTTGGCAGTTATTCACAGACATGTAGAGCTCTGAAAAAGTTGAATCACGGATGCACATGTTCCCAGCTGAGGCTGAACAAGGCAATGCTGTTTCAGCTCTCATATTGTAAACAAGTGTCTTTTTTAACGTCTATTTAGTGCCACTTTTTTTTTTTTTGCATGGTGTTGCTTTTGTTGGTGATTTTGCCATTTGAAATAGACCCCAAACATGGTGCTGAAGTGCTGTTTAATGTTCCTAAGCACAAAAACTCTGTGATATGCCTTACAGAGGAAATGTGTTAGATAAGCTTTGTTCAGGCACGAGTTATAATGTTGTTGGCCAGGAGTTCAATGTTAATGAATCAACAGCATGTGTGAAATAAGGTGTCTTTAAACAGAAACACATATAAAACAAAGTTATGTATTGATTGATATATGGAAATGTAATCAGAGTTTTCCAGGAACCTAACCCTTTATTTCCTCTAGGAGCAACGCTTCAGAATTCACAAATACAGAGTTTGAGGTGACTTTATAGAACATAACTACTGCGTATAACAAGACCTGAATGCATTCCTTTCTAAATGGAAATATAAACAAAGAGTTTGAAAATTTAGGTAACACTAAATTCCTCTTTCTTGTACTTCATAAGTAATGAAGTATGAGGAAATTATAAAAGGTGTAAAAGTGGGTTTGGCATTATGCTACCAATGCTAATTGGAAGATGACTAGTCTGTGCCCTTGGATCATGTCCTTCTGATTCTATTGTATTTAACAATAATGTGAATTTGGTCCAGGAGAAAGATGCCATTTCTCTCATTCACTACGAAATGATAGCATAAGATGAGAAATCAGCTCCAACCTTTGCCTTACAACTAGTATTTCAGAAATGAATAATGGATTACGGATTGCTGTGTTGCAATAATGTCTTGATTGATTGTTTCCTTAATATGTGCTGAGTGCTGACAAAGTGCAAATCTCCCAATCTGCTGTGACGGGACCACTGTTATTAAAGAGTACAATTATGCTTTTGGAGCCTTCATTCATATTCTGATTTTGCTGTACTTTTCTTGAAGAAATATAAACAGTTCTCTAACTGACAAAGTACTGAAATATATAGTGAACATTTATTGAGCTATTATTCTAGACACTATGTTAAGGAGTATATATATATATACACATATGTATACGTGCAAATATTCTCATAGCAAATCTATTAATTATGTGTTATTATTGTCCTTATTATCCCAACTTATTGTGAGTTAAGGAATTTGTGTAAAGTGAATGATTGATAAAGCTGGGAAGTCAAACCCTTAGATACTGTACTGGTCTACTGTGCTTTCTGTTCTTTTCACAGGGAATGACAATTTGTTGGTATTTATATATGCATAAACATAAAAGCTCATATATTATCTTCTTGTTAAAAATGAGACATTTTTATCATGGAAAAGATCTATTGAAAGGATAAAACCTTAGAAATTCTATAAATAACTTCAAAATAAAAAGACATGAAATCATGAATCTCAAAAAAATGATGAACACAGTTTACTAAGTGAATGATTGATAAAGCTGGGAAGCCAAACCCTTGGATACTGTACTGGTCTACTGTGCTTTCTGTTCTTTTCACAGGGAATGACAATTTGTTGGTATTTATATATGCATAAACATAAAAGCTCATATATTATCTTCTTGTTAAAAATGAGACATTTTTATCTTGGAAAAGATCTATTGAAAGGATAAAACCTTAGAAATTCTATAAATGACTTCAAAATTAAAAGACATGAAATCATGAATCTCAAAAAAATGATGAACATAGTTTACTAAGTTTTTTTGTAGAGAGGCAAATAGAGAAAGGTGGATTACTTGAATACATTATAGGTGTAGGTTTTTACTTTAATAAATACTGCTTTACTTTCAGATTTTCTTCAGTCCTTTTACTTTCCACAATAATAAATAATTTACTAACTTCAATAACGAATATAAATAGAAACCTTAAAAAATGATAGTGTTTTGATAATTTCTCACACATTGAAGCATGTTTGACAGATAATACATTAGTTTAAACTAAAGGTTTTATTACCATCTTAGAGACTGTAAAAGAAGAGTAAAATACACTACACATCAAGGGGATATGAGAAAGTTGCAAGTAATCTCTTTTCAACTTATGAAAGCAATGGGAGTTCAAATGCATGTAAGACACTGAGCCTTACAGAATAAATATGAAACAAAGTAATAATTACTTTCTCTGATCACTTGAAAATAGGTTATCAACCACAATAAATAACTTATTTTGAAAAAAATAGTTTATGCCTTGAAAGTATTTTTTTGAAACCTGTAGCAACAATAACAGGAAGTTCATTTTCTCCCAGAGTTTTTTTAGACACAGGATATGTGTGTTTTCTTATTATCCTTCCTCTGAAAAATCATGAGTTCCCATTAAATTTTTTTATAAAAGGTTTATCCACCCTGTCCCTTTGATTAGCACTATTGCCAGAGGCCTACAAATTAGCAGATGATGTAAGCCTGCCATGGCATTATAAAAATAAAACTTTTATTGTAAATAAGGATTTTCAGTAACTGTCTTAGCATTGATATTAATGGTATCTTATGCCAGAGGTATGATATTCATTATTTAATCTCATCTATACTTACATGCTTTCACCAAAATAGTGTTTCTACAATCATATACCCTAATAACCAGGTACAAGTCTTTTTACCTTGAAAAGGAATGGATTTACCTTGTAGGAGGGGCATACACTATTAAATATTTTTTCATATAAAAATAAAGTCTCTTAAAAAAACACATAATTGAGTATAAGGAATCTGTCTTTCCCTATATAATATTAGACATCTTAACCCATCAATCTCTTCACTTTAAAATAATTCTGTATTTTTTAGTCTTTTTTTTTTCTTTAACTTTCTATTTTTCAAGAATTTAATCATTCCAATTAAATTTCTCCAGCCATGATGCTAAATTCTCTGCATCTGTCTTAAATTCTAAGGTCCCTGAATGTTAACAATATTTTACAGCAATGTCTTTGAAGAGGTCAGAGGCTATTGAGAGAGGTGTGCTTTATTATAAGTTCACAATGTGTGTTTCACGTTTGAAGTTCAAAGGACTCATTTGCCTTGGAGCAAATAAGCATTATTCTATTGGTACATTTGGTTTACTGAAATTCCTTAGAAAACAAATGAGCAGTCAAGAATTTTTTTCATCTTACTGATTAGCAATAAGTGTGCAAAGGAGTGAGAGTGGAGGGGGTAAGAAAAAAGAATCTTAAGAAACAAGAAAGCAGTCTATGAAAATGCAGCTTCTCTACTTGTACATTGCAGAAAATTGGACTGCTAAAAGCAACAGTGTCTAAACAAATACAGAACTTTATTCATATTGACCTATTGATACCCATTAAATAAATAAAGTACATATTTTGCATCAGAAGTTTAAACAAACTCATTCTTTATTTTGGTACTGTATATTAATTTATTTTTTTTTCTATGTATAATTCTCCCATTCTGCCTAGATGAGTGATTTCAGATTGGTTAGTATTATTTGACAGGGAAATGAAATGTAGTACACATAAAAGCTTCATTGATCATTTTGTCCTATAATTATTTCTTTGGAAACATGATCCACACACTGAAAGTACAGCACCTTTTCCTCCCAACTCATAGACATACTGATACCATCTGCTTTATCACAGCAGTATCCCCAAAGCCTCAAAGTCAGGGACAAAACAAAAAACAAGCCCTCAATCATTGCGCTGCGTATCTTCTACCTTGCGCCTAATAACCCAGGAAGTATCGCACTATCAATGTGCTGGGGTGACTAGACTCTGTGGAATCTTCCTTTCATCAAATTAGTTAATGTGCCTTTAAAATAGCATCCTTACTAAAATAAATAACACAATTAAATTACTAAAGTCACCTCTGCCTCTTCCCAAAGTTTAAACATTGTAAATTTATTCCACTTTTATTTGATTTGTTTTTTCTCTTTTGGTTCCTAGAGATTACACTGTGGAGAGTATGCCCTTAAATAACAAGCTCCATAAACCTGATAAAACAATAGGATAGTTATTTTCAAAAACTTACTGGAGTTTTCATTTTGTTTATTTTATCTAGAAATTAGTTTTGATCCTTATAAACTTTGCTTAAAATATGTCATTGTTCTTCCTGTGGTACAGATGAAATGTCCAAATTCATTAGATGACATACAAGGTTACAAGTGGCCTGTATTCCTGTCTTTTCAAATCTATCTTGTGCCATGTCCACACCTAACACCATTGGGCCAGCCACTTTGATTACTTACGTTACGTTAAGCCTACACGCATTGCACATAATTTCTCTCTGTCATTTCCTAGCTTCTCCTTCTTCCTCCCCTTTTTTTCCCTGAATGCTCTTCTATATCTTAAGAATCAGTTCAAATTTTAACATATCTTTGAAGCCATCTCTGCCCTGCCACCTTCATGTCATGGCGGCCGTGAGACAGAGTTTGCTAAGTATTTCTGAATATTCCCAGAAATCTCTATTTTATTAATATGAATCTAATAAAAATGTAATTGTAATAATTCCCACAAGTTGTAATTATTTGTTTACATGTCTGCCTCCTTGATTAAGTAACAACTCCTCATACGTCTATTGGTATTTGTTTCACAGGGCTTAGAAGAATGTCTGGCTGACAACAGACACTTAAAGCCTCATAAAGCCCCTTCTGTTCTCTCTCTGACTTCCTCTGATATCAATTTTATGATGTCTACAAAATCACTACATCGTTTTATTTAATATTTTACAGTAATTATTGGTATAAATGTTTTGAGATGTTCAGTGCCCTGAATATGAGCTGCTTGAAAATATCTCGAAACAAAGACATTCATTTACATCTCTGTCCATGTCACCTTCCTGAACATGTAGACTTGATAAGTCATTATTTTTATAAAAAACAACAAATGGCTGTCATGTTAGTTTGTACATTTGAAAGTAGAAAATACAAGTAAAACTCTTTCTTCTCCGAATCACGAATCAGACCTTTCTATTTGCAGGACACTCGGGACTCTACTCCACCATTGTTAACATTTTCTTTTTGGTGTAGTAATAGGCAGTATGATTCATCATTCCTTTGACTGTCATTTCCTCATATTAATTTCTATTAGTGTTTGTATTTGAACAAGAAGTGTGTTTGAAATGCCAACACTTAACCAACACTTCAGCTTACATACAGTTCAAGGGTAAAATTTAGGTTAAGTTGATTAATTGTATTTATGCAAAATCTTATAAAAACTATCTTCGGGTTTTACAGTCACTATTTAAATGCTCACAGGAAAAGGAAGTCTGCATGTGTTTTCAAGCACAAAAATCATTTGAGTGCAACTTTAGTGAAGAAATTTTGTGATTAAACCAGTATATAATACTTTTTCAAGTAAAGTAATATAAAGTAACCAAAGTTTAATGAAGTAATTTCTTCCTTTATCAATATTAACCTGAGTGTGAAGGCATTTATAAGCACAAATTTTAAAATTATTTTAAGAAAATACAGTATAAGATCAACTATATAATCCCTGAAGAAGGTACATGCGGAGAATCCATGCTGGTGTCACATAATTATTGATTGCTTTGTAACCCTTTAAGGAAATGCACCCCTACTAATACAAAAGTTAACTTGTTTGTAACCTAAGAAAGCACAAGCCATTGTAATGAAATGGATTTTCAAATTTTAAAAGTTTACAAACATCTTCGCCCTAGATTTATTATGACCTGCTGTATTTTTAGGTCCTTATTAGTCTTTTGCAGTACAAGGTAGACTGAGTTACAAAGAAGTATATAGGGAATTATGCAGTAGGCCAATCATTCAATGTTATGTAAATGAAATGAGGGTAATACACTCAAGGATCCCAGAGCAAATAAATTATATTTCCAAACAATGCCAATGTCTACTGCAGTCTAACAAAGCCTGTCGTGAGTGGCATCTGTTTTTGGCTAGGGATAAAAAGGAGAATCTTCTCACTCCTAACCTCCAGCTATGTGAATGAACCCACAGTCCATAAGACCTCGCTCTACCTAAAGCTATATAAGCATTTGCAGCAGCTTCTGGAAAGATGCCACTTCTCTGCTTTGTTGGCTGGGGGAGGGGAGGGGTGGCATCAGGGGAGCTACTACCTTTCTCCCAAGGTTCAGCTTGCTGGTGAGCATAGCTGACACCAGTTTCTGGCCCCAATTTTATAGGAAACTAATATAAGGAGGCATCATGGGAGGCTCCTGTCAGTGCCACCGCACTTGATCTGTAAAGACATGGAAAAATTCAAATTCCAAAGCTGTCAGCTTGCAAACTTTCAGCAAAGAGAAAAGCCTCACTTTAAGAATGTAAACAAGGACAGTGAAGGTCTTGCTATCTAAAGATATCAACATGCAAGAAGTGCTCTGGCAGCTTGAACACGCTGAGGCAGTGGCAAACCCCAGCGCCCTGTTGTGAGACTGAGCCTACCTTAGAGACTCATGGCACTATCTTCTTCCTGCTAAGTACTTTACCTGTGATTGCAATGGCAGATTCTTCAAAAGAGTGAAACAGAGGTCTGACTCTTTAGAAGCAACAACAGTCTCTCTGAAAGAAGCAGTTTGGCATTTCCAGGGGAAAGGTCATTTCTTTACACCTCTGAAGAGGATAGATAACAATAATAGAAAGAATATCAGGCATGAAAAGCTATATTTTCCTAGACCCCTAAAGGAAATCATGACACAGCTGTGAAGCTGGTACTATGAGCCAATGCACTAATTTATCCCACTTGAGTGCATTGACTTTCCTCTTCTGTGAACTGGCATCCCAGCTGGGAAAAGAAATGTTTACTGAGACTTGCTGAATTGTATTTACAGATCTAGTGGCTTCTTCTAAGTTGCAAAGAAGAGGTACCTCTAGTATTGGTGAGATATGGGGTGGTGTGAAAATCACCCAAATGTACTTGAAAGATAGTGCTCTTGTGACCCAAGGAAGGATAATATCGAGTTAAGTGCGGCACTTTCAATTCATCCAGCATAAATACCAGTGCCAAGGCAATCACATGGAGGGCCCTTGGGATACTGGGGTGATAAATCAGAACTTGGAAGGAAGCCTCCAAAATTACTCTGATTGCAGTTCCTAAGGAACAACTGATTGAGCCCTGTATTAGAAACTTTTCCCCATCAGAAAACAGAGAAATATTTTGTCACACATTATCTAAAAGAGCTGCATTGTTACAGACATTCCTATTCAATTATTTATATATCCTCTTTCTGGTAAATCTCATCTGATTCTCTCTCCTTTCTAAATGTCACGAGTTTTACTCTCCCACTGGCACTGATGTTAACATTTGAAGGGGGGAAATGTTGTACTTAAGTTTAATAGATTTCATATTTAATAATGTAGTCAATAAAGTCTGTCCACTTAATCAGTCAAAGGCTATTCCATTCTGGACAGTAAATGCCTCCAATGGGCTATGTTGCTTCCATTACATACAACTTACCCATTATTTTTAACTCTCAGAAAAATATTTTAATATTTCCAGAGCTTTACGTGTCTATAAATAAATAAAATGGCACTGCTTTCAAAGAAATGAAATAGCACTGGCATTATACTTCATACACTACCATTAACAAAATCACAGGACAAAGAAATAAATTCACATCTGTATTGAAGTGGACAATTTCAAACTCTTGTGGAAAAAAAAATATTGTTATAAATTTTTATCTCCTCTCTTTTCTCTTGCAATACCCATTTTATAAAAGAAGGACTGCTGCAAAAGGGAGAACAAAATGAGAATTCCATAACCCAATTGTGGACTTTAACAGTCTCATTTGTTGTTTATGTCACATTCAACTTACAGCAATATACCATCATTAGTCATAGCAATATTATTCTAAATAATATCAGCAGCATGGCTCTGTTATCTTTACATTAGCTTTGTAGTCATTTAAATAATATTTTCTCAAACTTCAAATACTAGTACCTAACAATCTTTGGAGAAAGGGATGGTGCATGTCTAAGCATTTCTTTTTCTTATCTTGTGGGTGTTCTATTAGCGCAAAAGGAAGCGCATGCAAGAAAAATCACTGCAGAAACCTTCAAGTCAGCAAAGCATCTACTCGTGGCATATGTCTATAGTGTGTGGGTGTAGGGTTGTAAAGCATAATATGTCTAGCAATTTTCAGAATTGAGAAATTGAGAAAAATACTGTTTTGTTAATTGAGAACATATTTCCCTGTTATAGAGGAACAAAAAGAATTACATTCCCCGCATCATTGCTTATCACGGACTCCCATATTTTTCTGCTGTGTAGACAGCCTGCACCCAAATGCCTGTTAAATTTAAAACTCTTACTTTAATTTGATATGGATAGATGCATTTTACTTTTGGTAGTTTTATAGTAGTGCAATGAAAATTAGTTGTTTATTCTTTATTAACTGTTTTTAAACTATCTGAAATGTAAACTGCTAAGAAAATGAAGTCCCTTTTTTCCTAATATACTGAATTTCAGTTGAGGGTCCCCTTCTCAAAAAGAATGACCCATGACTCATCATTGCTGTGTCTGTCATTCTCAATTAATATGTATGTGCCACTTATTCTGTATATTTTCATTTTAATAAACACCCCAGTAGAAAGAATAGTTATAAGGTAGAACAATTTTTAAAATAACAAAAGAAAAACTAAATATTGAAAAATGTATTCCATTTTTTTCTGGATATTTGGGAAAATAAAAATTTGTGTTTATTTTTAGCAGTCCATCACAGGTAAGAAATTCTTATCTGTACAATATTGCATTTGTCTTAACAGTGGAATGTTTGAAAGTCACATTTTCAAATACGTAGCATTCTATTTCTTTAAAAAAGTTGATACCTTTTAAATATGTAAATATTTGTACTTAGAGGCTAATTTAAATGTACCATAGTGCTGCAGTAGTGTTAATAAACAAACAAAAGCAAGATATAAATAAAAACTGCTTAGATTTTAATTCTGGATCTGTCCTCTCTGGTAATGAAACTTTTAGAAAGTTGCCTAATCTTTCTGGACTTCAGTTTTCTCATCTGTAAAACAATGGAAATAATAGTAACTACCTCAAAATTTGATTTTGAGGATTAATTGAGATAATGCATGAAAAAATGCACTTAGTATACTGCCTAGCAAATAACAAATGATCATTAAGCAAATCCCAGAAAGTCAATTTCTAAGTTTCAGTTGTTTAAGTAAAACATATGATTAAGTACATTTTGCAACTGAATTGGTATAATACCAATTTTTATTTGTTTGTTTTGTTTTGTTTTGTTGAGACGGAGTCTGGCTCTGTCCCCCAGGCTGGAGTGCAGTGGCCTGATCTTGGCTCACTGCAAGCTCCGCCTCCCAGGTTCACGCCGTTCTCCTGCCTCAGCTTCCCGAGTAGCTGGGACTACAGACACCCACCACCACGCCTGGCTAATTTTTGTGTGTGTTTTTAGTAGAGACAGGGTTTCACCGTGTTAGCCAGAATGGTCTCGATCTCCTGACCTCGTGATTTGCTCACCTCGGCCTCCCAAAGTGAATACCAATTTTTTTTTTTTTTTAAATGCCACTTTATGAACTGTGACTCGCAAAATTTCTAGGGAAATTATGGTACTATAAGACATTGTATTAGTCCATTCTCCTGCTGCTAATAAAGACATACCGGAGACAGGGTAATTTATAAAGGAAAGAGGTTTAATTGACTCACAGTTCAGCATGGCTTGGGAAGGCTCAGGAAACTTACTATTATGGTGAAATGGGAAGCAAACAGGTTCTTCTTCACACAGTGGCAGCAAGGACAAATGCCGAGTAGAAGGGGGAAAAGCCCCTTATAAAACCATTAGATCTGGTGAGAATTCATTACCTATCACGGAGGTAACTGCCCCCATAATTCAATTATCCTCCCACAACACACGGGAATTATGGTAACTACAATTTAAGATGAGATTTGGGTGGGGAAACAGCCAGAGCATATCAGACATTATGGGACATTATAATATAAAGGTAGTTCACAGGATTATGAGAAGTCATAGTGAAAACACTCTGCATGGCACTTCTCATTTTCTTGGTCACAATGGCAATATTTCTGAGGTTCTTCTGTCCTTGGCCCATTCAGTTCCTGAGATTCACGCCAGACACCTCCCTCTCCTCAAAATGGGGGGATGGGTGTGAAAAGACAAAAGCAAATATCAGATGTTTTGAAACAAGACCAACTTTACTCTAAAATCTTCATAGGCTTCTTTTTGGTTGTTGTGTTATCCTTGAAGTTATTTAATAAGATATGTGATTGTGGATGATTTACTCTCAATAGCTCATTACATCACTATCAAAACACATTTCAAAATATATTTGGACACTTAGAATGTTTCTGTTATATTTCACTTTATCCAAAATGCATGAGCAAACTAATTTTCTCCATAGTCAAACTCTACCCACTTTTTTCCTGCCCCCAAAATTTCTCATGCAATTGTCTCTTTCCTACTAATCACAAGGCTAATTTGGTGTTTTGCAGGTGGCTAGACTGCACTGCTTGTTTGTTTGTGTTTTAGAAGTGAAACTAGGAAGCATTAATCAGATCTGAGGGTGTTTTATTTTGTGCATCGTTTTAAAAATGCAAATAAACTTTAAAGCTGACCAATTGCTTGGAAAGCAGCAAAAATGAACAGTTGTTGAACAAAGGTGCTAAGAAAGAAAACCTAACACATGTTCTCAATCACTTTGTCATGGTGAGAAGCTGGAGGAAAGATGAGAAATACAGAAGGAGGACAAATACAAGATAAAGAATTATGCCAAGATCTTTAAATCAAATTCTTCCTATTAAGTTTTGCAAATATATTAAAAATTAAAAGTGTATTTCCCTAAAACAGAATCTTCATACTTTTATGAAGTTTTTGCTTCATAAAATAAAATTTTATTCTTTTCCAAAAGATACTGTCTAAAGAGTTTGGAAACATGGCCAAAAATTTTAAAATGAATTTTTAGACATGGTTAAAATATTTGACCCTTAAGTACACTACTGGCATATTAAAATCCATTGTACTCATTATGGGCATTCATGGACACTTCAGGTATATGGACACACTTGTCTCACAAGAGAATACTAATAATGTACCAACAGGCCATTCAATTCCAGAATGTGGTATTTCGTTTTTTGTTTTGTTTTGTTTTGTTTTTTGTATATAGTCAAATTGTTCTTTACAATTTTAAACATTTATTTCCATGCTGTAATTATAAATTGAATGTTGCTTTACTAAAATGACTAAATAATTTTATTTGAGTAAGTAGAACTTACGAACAAATTTATCTTTTGATCCTTTTCAGCTTTTCTTTTACAGATGCAGCTTTAATTCTTTGATTTTTCCATTGGTCAAAAGTATTAGATAATAGAGATTTGACAATTTCCAGTGGGTCTCTGCCAAGACACATCACAAAACGTATCTTCCCTCTGGCATAGGTATGCCTGATGAACGTTACAGGGACGGATGTGGGATATGTTGGAACTGTCCACTTCCTACACAGTGTGCTGTGGTAAAGCCTCATTAAAGTGTGGTAGAGATCACTTTAATTTTATACTTCTTTCAAGTTACTTTCAAAGTAAACTCTTAAATTATGGCAGCTGTAACAGAATTTATATGTAGTAACATTAAGCTGTCATGTTTTTTGAAAATGCACCCTTTTCTGTCTTTACAAGTAATTTGAATGAGAAATGTATATGGTCTGTGTAGAATTCAAGGCTATCCTTAAAGTTCGTTGTATCAAATTCATTAGTTTACCACACATTTGTATTTTTATTAAACTTTTCCATTTCTATCCAAGAATAAATTGTGAATAGAAGTTGTGTGGCAGATTGCTTTGCTGTGGTGGGAGAAAAGTGAAACAAGAACATGAGAGAAGAAAAGGCGGGAATATATATGTGCACACAATATTTGTCGACTGAGAATCACTTTAAACCTGTTCATCACTCTGTGGGGGCAATATATGATGTTGGAGACAAAAATGTAAAACTTGCTCTGCTGTGCGCGGTGACTCACACCTGTAATCCCAGCACTTTGGAAGGCTGAGGCTGGCAGATCACGAGGTCAGGATATCGAGACCATCCTGACTAACACGGTGAAATCCCGTCTCTACTAAAAATACAAAAAATTAGCCAGGAATGGTGGCGGGCACCTCTGTATCCCCAGCTACTTGGAAGGCTGAGGCAGGAGAATGGCGTGAACTCGGGAAGTGGAGCTTGCAGTGAGCCAAGATCCCGCCACTGCACTCCAGCCTGGGGGACAGGGCAAGACTCAAAAAAAAAAAAAAAAAAAAAAAAAAAAAAAAAAAAAACTTGCTCATGACTGGGCATAGTGGTTCACGCCGGTAACCCCAGCACTTTGGGAGGCTGAGGCAGGGGGATCACTTGAGGTCAGGAGTTCAAGACCAGCCTGGTCACAATGGTGAAACCCCATCTTCACTAAAAATACAAAAATTAGCCGGCCGTGTGGCAGGCTCCTGTAGTCCCAGCTACTCAGGAAGCTGAGGCAGGAGAATCACTTGAAGCCAGGCTACAGAGGTTGCAGTGAGGCCAGATTGTGCCACTGCACTGTAGCCTGAGAGACAGAGGGAGATTCTATCTCAATAAAATAAAATAATAAAATAAAACAAAACTTGCTCACATGTATGTGGATACCATCATTTCACAGTAGAGAGATATATTTCTGACATTTCTGAAATCCAGTAAGTCTCATAAGAAAACACAATTCTTATAAGACAGTGGCATATTATTACTGGAAAACCAAACACTAACTGTGGATGGTTTTCAAATTGTTTATGTTAATGACCAAATCAGTTTCTTGTGACGTGGTGTTTTGTTTTTTTGTTTTTTTTTTTTTTTTTTTTTTTTTTTTTTGCATTTAACAATTAATAGCACTGAGGGCTGGATTGCTCTTTCAGTTATGTATTTTGAGCTTTTTATTCTTGAACTCACACAGAAAGAGCAAACTAAAAGATAAATGATCATTTTCTTGTTAGTGGTTGTATACCCTAAGGATCCATTGCAAAGTAAGTGTTACTCACGGTTGGTCTTCATTTAAGTTAAAATCCCATTAAACTATTTCCCAGTTTCTACTGAGGCACATATCTAATGATTATTAATGTTCTCTCTGGTGATGTTTATGGATGCAGAAACAGGGAACAATTTGTCTCAATAAGAGAGACTAAGACTGTAGAATGATATTTGGGTATCTAAATATTTAAAATACCTAATTGCTTATCTCTAAGTAATATATCCTCCCTTTAGGGAGGCTGCAGAGTGTGATGTTGAGCTACTGAAAATTACATAATTTAATATTTTCATATGAACAATCAAATGCAAAAGATAAAGCAGAGGTATGTATGTTTGATGAGAATACCTTTGAAAAAAACTTAAAAATATAGAATGTGCTGAATAATTGACAGTGGAATGAAAAATAATTTATTAATCCATGCTAATGAAAAACATAGCTAAAATGTATTATCAAGGGATGTATATTAACCTATCATCTTTCTTTGACAACTTAGGTTTTGCTATTACCAAAGAGTAATCCTTTCAAATACCATTTATAACGCACATAATGTAAATTTATGACGTAAATAATTTTGTTGGGGTCAAGTATAGAATCTGATCCTACAAGTGTTATGAACTTTTTGAAAAAAATCCAGTTTTTATCCTTCTTTCATTGTTTTTCATTTTCCTCTTAAAATGAAGCATAAAAAGCCTCCTGTTCTTTTTGTAAGTTGATGGGCAAATTAATGTGGATTTCAATTAATTTCATTCTGATTAATTAAAAGCATACTTTATAGTATGTATTCATATAAATATAATTGGCAGATTGCTGAAATATATATTATTTAAATAATAAATTAGCTAAAATTAAAATGTCTCTAAATAGGTTTCCTAGACTGATTTACTGCCATAATATAAATGATGAAATGTAATGAGTGATTCAAATTTCACTGATATAAAATGACATCTGACAGTTAATACTGGGTTCGTGAAACTGCTGCTAAAATGTAATATACAGTATAAATTTAGCATGGCTAAATTCAATACTAGTCTATGAAGATAACAGTACAACTGGGCAAATTAGGTAATTTTACCGTGACAAAATACTATAATTAGTTTTATAATCACATTTATTTACATGGTGAATTTCGATAACATTGACTAACTCGTTTTTAAGTCATCATCACATTTTTTCTAGAAGATAATATACAATTATAATGAAATACTAGAATCATAATCATTGGTGGTGGTTTTCATATTCTCATAGATATATTTACACAAATTTACCAATGTACTGTTACATATTTTTAATAAATATTTGAGGAATATCAACCATATGCAAGAAAAATATTAAGAACTGTGAGAACAAAAATGTGCTGGGTGTTCTGTGGAATGTGTTCATACTATTTATCTGTCATCATGGAAAGAAAGAACATCACAGACATGAGTCCACAGTAAATAAAAACAAAAGATAAATATTTTACCTGTGAAATTTGCCAGTGAAATAAATTTGCAGTAAAGCACAATGATTAAGAGACATATGACATAAAAGTATGGAAAGAGTAGATTGAATCCTAGTTGGTAAATTCCGTTCACTTGAAGGCGAAGTTGGGAAAAATTAGTTGTATATCAGACTTAGTGAACAGATATTTATTGCATGCTTACCATTTGCCAGACACTCTGCTAGGAATTGTAGTTTGAAAACATGAGAAAAATATGATTATCTTTGAGTAACTTATAGACTAGCATGATAAATATACACTTAAGGACTGTATATAATAAAGTAATATAAGCAAATGTGTTATGCTGTGGGAAAAAAAATTTATTAATTCATAGGTTTGGCTCAACTGACTCTACAATGAAATTCAGATTACATTAAACCACACAATATTTTCAGTTATGAGTTTACTCAAAGAAAATAACTATACATTCTGTATCTTTTCTCAGTCTGACCTGTAATTGTCAGTCATGGTTCAAGACTGCCTATAGTAAGATGTCCTTCATCACAGTTCCTGGTCCCTCACTGTGGGACACTTGAAGAGGTGATTGAAAGGTGACAAAATTAAAGCTGAGTTTAACAAGTAACAGTGGTAACAATGAAGAGTTTTAATAGTGTCCTTGGATTAAAAGAAACTTCATCACCATCATCATTGTCAAAACTGGCATTGCTTGAAGGCTTACCATAGGCTAAATACTACTTGCATTATTTATTTTATTTTTGCAACCCTTCTAGGGAAGAAAACTGAAGCACTTTTTTCTCTTCTCTTTGAAGAGAGGTTAGTCAAATAAATTTCCTAAGGTTTTACATCAGAAGCAAGAGAATTGGGATTTAAACATCGATTTCTTGGATTATAAGGACTGGAAGTTCCCTTTTTAAATTGTCTGGTTTCCCATCTTTACTTTTTGCCCACATGCTGTTCTCTAATAGAAATATTTTGAACAATGATAATATTGATGCAAAAACCTGAGGACTTATTCTGCATATCTGTATGTTTAATTGTTATAAAAGAACTGTTAAAAATTAGACTGATGTTTTTTTGCTGGTCAAGTATGTGTTCATTCCACTTGAATTTGAGAAACCGCATCAACACCACCACGCCAACCCCCAGCACACAAACATATACACATTCCCTGTCACCCTTTTCTTACTTTGTACACTACTATTTCCTTAGTAGCTAAAAGAGTGGGCTTAGACTAGAAAATCAAAAATATTTTGGGATGGAAGGAAAGAAGAGAAGTGAAGGTGAGAATGGGTCCATAGAGAGCAATCAAAGTCCAGTTCACACGTGATACTCTTAAATTCCTCTTCACGCAGAGGAGAAATTGAGCATAAAGAAAAAGAATAATAAGATGATCATGATGGTATACCGTAGTTAGTCCTTCTGTTACTTATTGTTTGTTACTTATCACTTTTTGTGATGGTTTTCTAATTCATCCTTCTGAATCAGGATAAGACATACTTTAATCCCTCTGTCCACATGCAGCCAGAGTGGTCTTCTACCATATATGTATGGTACTGCCACTAACAGCTTAATGTTTACATTATTTATATTTGTTATATGAGAAATATCTTGATCTACCCTTGTGCAAATTTTCAGACCTATTTCCTGGCATGCAGACAAAGTCAAATGTATTTTCTAGCCAATGCTATTTCATTTCCCCCGACAACAATTCTTATTCCCTTTGTCTGAAACATACTCCCCTAATTTCACTGCATAACAAACTCAACCTTCCAGGCATAGGCTGAAATTTATCTCTATGGAATACCTTCTCCAAGCCCCACAGTTAGAATGAGCCACAGTTCCTTTCACACATTCCTCTGGAATATTTGTAAAACTGCATTTTGATTATCTTAACATACCTGTCTACTACTAAGTAGTAGTAGACCTGTCTTATTACTACTGTAGGACTTTGAGCTCTTACAGAATTGTTTGAAACAGCACGAGAGACTGAAGAGTCTCCATAAAGGACATATGATTAAATTATGAAAGTATATGCCAAATCTGAGGACAGTGTCAAAATTAATGATGTTGCTGATATATTGTAGATCTTTGATTTCAATATGGTGAAATATAGCTTTCATTATGTGCTGCAACAATGTTATTGCCAGATTTGGATGAGTATTAGTAAAAGTAATTTATTTTCATTGAGTTAGTGAGTCAATTCATAGGGCAACATAAGATTCTACTTTTTTTTCCCCTCAAGAATTTTCACATGCCCTTTTCAATTCTAATTTTGATGGATAAAGTTGAAATAATTTTACTATATCTGGCTGTGCCCATGTCTTTGGCACACATATAGCAAGGATACAATGTTTGGAGAAGCATTAAGCATACAGTAATTCTTTACAAAATCATACAGTCCTGGGAAAAAGAGCATAATAAGTTAAAAAGTTTAAAAATAGCATGAAGAAATTTTATTAAAATTTAATAAAGGCTTTTTTTAACAATAAATAGCTTCCTGTATTTATTCTCTTAAAACATTATTTCATATTTTTCATATTATATTCTTCAGTGAGGACAACTGAATGCAAAACTAAAAAATCAATGTGATATTTTAACACAGATATCCCATAGATCAAATTCTGTGGGATTCAACTTTCAACTCTTTGAAATTAAATAAATGTGCTCAAATATATTGGCTAATTGCATCTCCTCTACTTCTCCCTCTAATTATATATATACTCAAAGATTGTGCTCTTCTGGAATCAGAAACATTTTTGAGAAACAATACCTGTAAACTTGGATTGAAGTGTCTGAAAGGATGATGGCAATACACACACTAATCAAATATAAGATAGCTCACACCATTTAGCTATGAATGATGATAGGAAGAAGATAGCTTCTCATTTTTAATTTATAAGTCTAAAACTTGAGTTCTAATATCTAACTTCTTAATGTGTATATAGATGCATTTTTAAAAGTTACCTTTAAATATTATGAAGCATTCCTTTTCTCCCATTTATCCTGAAATACATTACTTTGGCAAGAAAAAAAATAGTCAACCTAAGCCGTGTCTGAATAAGATCTTATTTTTGCTAGCAATATTCATGCGTCAGTCTACTTTGTTATTTTATGTTATAATTGCCTGCTATGAAATGTCACCCAATATCTATAAAAACATTTAAAATAAAAATTAAATTATAGAGGGAATGACATTTTTATATATTTAAAATATGCATAAGCTATTTTCTCTCTACTTCATCCTACATTTAAAGTATAAAATCTTAAGCATACATAGGAGAAGTAATAGTGAATGTCAAACAGTTCAATTTATTTTTAAACACGAGAAATGCATTTCCAAGGACAAGAAACTCTTTACTTACCAAGTCAACCTGTTCCATTGTGGGCTTGATATTCTATTGTGGTTCTCCCTATTTGAAAGATTTGTCTTTCCGAGTTGATGGGTGCAGCACACCAACATGGCACAAGTATACATATGTAACAAACCTGCACATTATGCACATGTACCCTAGAACTTAAAGTATAATAATAATAAATAAATTAAAAAAAAAAAGATTTGTCTTTCAATGTGTCAGGTTTTTCTCCTAATCTCCCTGTACAGGTTCTATTTAATGTTATAAATGTGTTTACTACACTTCCTCAAGATGATTTTTTTAATATTGAATGATACATAGACAAAACATAGCTCCTCCCACACTCCCACTCCACTCCCCAGCTTCCCAAGCCTTCCCGTTTTCCAGATATACCACATTCCTGGTTGCCACAGGAAATGGGGTACAGATTGCTTTGCTCCAAGTTTTCCTCCTTTGTACACACTACACTCTAGATATGCATCATTGAAAACTTGGTGCCCAGAATTGAATATAAATCTTTATATATGATCTGGCCAACCTAATTTAAGGTCAATCACATCATTAAATTTCATCTTTTCTTTTCTTTTTTTTTTTTTTTTTTTTGTTGTTGTTGTTTGTTTGATATAGCATCTCACTCTTTTAGCCAGGCTAGAGGGAAGTGGCACAGGTATGACTCACTGAAGTCTGTGTCTCCTGAGCTCAAGTGATCCTCCCACTTTTACCTCCCAAGTAGCTGTGACTACAGGTGTGTGCCACCAGGCCCAGCTGATTTTTGTATTTTTAGTAGGGACAGTATTTCTCCATTAAACTTCTTAATATAGATTCTGGGCATTTCCTAACCTGATGTAAGAGAATATTATCATTTTCAGTAACAATCTAAACTTGCTGGATTGTAATAGATTATGACAAACTCAGCCCTGCAAATCTTAACATCGTATTTACTGAAAAGCTAGGTCAAAGGCATTTTGTATTCACATTTTCCTTTCGCTCTAACTCATATTGAACATCACATATAAGACTGCTATTTTTTGTATTTTTATTGTAGTCACTTAAAGATATTTTTACCCTGATTCTGTCATCTGCCTTGTAGATTTTACTTTATACTATGTGTAGATATGATAAACATACTTTATGGATCTTTACCAAAGTCAGTCAGTAATTAAAATAAGGCCAGGCTATACTAAAGGCAGGGCAGCACTGTGCCCCCTAGTAAAATTTAGAACTCCTTTCTCTTTACATAGCTATCCCACTGTAAAGATTACATTAGAAAACTATGAGAAGTAAAGGAGGTGAATGAGGATACACAGGGAAACATTTGGCATAAGATAGGTGCTCAGAAAATATACTTAGCATCATTATTTTGGGCCTAAAACAATACATAATTCTCATTTAAAGAGATAAGATGCATTTCAGCTGGCTATCTGAAGGCTTGAAGGCTTCTGTAAATATCAAATCTTCTGTGAAATTGTTAAACTGTTTCAGACTTAAAATTCCATTAATTTTTTTCTCCATCAGAGTTTTTGAGGTAAGGAGGCAGATAATATATTGTGTGTACAAAAGCAGCAGTGTGTGCATGTGTGTGTGAAAGAGAGAGAGAGAGAGAGAAAGAGAAAGAGATGTAGGAGGGGGAAGGAGGAGGAGATAATGAGAAGTTATCAGAATTTTGGTATCTTAGGGGAATTGACACTTCATAAATACATGAAATAAAAAAAAAATAGCTTCAAGCCACTAGCTAACATCTATTGTACCACCTACAGGGTCAGTATCAACATCTCCCCTAAAGGAGCTAGACTTGATTATGAAATTTTTTCAAATATGATGCCAGCGGCATTCAAACAGCAAGATGACTTTGATATTTCAAGTAGCATAATTCAAACACATGGCTCATGAATGAGGGATTACAATACCACAACCCACTGTGTAAAAATCTGGTTACAGAACTATGTGTGTGTGAAAAATTAATTTCATATTAGATATAGATCCACATGTGTCTTCTAACAAATTATTTGGAATATTCAAGCATATGTTATGCTTGTCTTCTGATGCACTGTGGTAGGAAACTGTGCATCCTGCTGTTAGGTAAACATCAACATGTGTGGATACTCATTGAGTGCACATGATGCCAGACACACAAAGCATACAAAGCACAGGGGTAAAGGGCTGCTTTAAACATTTTTCTTCTTTTTTACACGAGAGAGTTTGGGCAGTTTCCATTCCAATGTCTATTTCAGTGAAAAGAACTGCACTATGTATTTTTAAATGTCAACCAAGGAAAAATTCCCACTTACCATAAGAATCACGTTTTACCCTGACTTTTCTATATAATCCCATATGTTTGTCATCTAGATTCTAAAAAGTAATCTTTCTCTAGTTTTACAGCTTACTGCTAACAATTTACAGTTGTTTACAAATGCTAAAGGGTGAAGAGACCCCGAACATCTATTCATACTGGAATGTATAGATTATTAAATTTGGCACTTTGGGAACTGGAATATATATTTGCCTTTTTCCCTAAATACTGTAAACACATGTTATGTGTCAGGCAGCATGCCAGGTCCTGAAGTCCTACCCTTCTCTTGAAAGATGGCCAATTCTAAATGCCTATGTTTTATAAAACGTTGAGTTTGGACTTTAAATTTAGACACTGCTGACCAACAAAACAACTCATCAAGACATTAAATATCTTCATTGCAAACTTGGCTATCCATTGTGCCATCATATGAATGATAAATGCATTGATAAGTGTCTAGTGTGAATTATCACAATATTTAGTAGTTGATAAAGTTATTCATTAAAATATCATCATAACTTACTAAAACCAATGGCCAGAGTGGATTACACTTAGTACTATAAATTACAGTGAATAATATCCATCAATAATAAGAGAGTAAAAAAGTAAAAAAAAAAAAAAATTACTCAATTACTGTGTATCTGTCTTTCTTGGCATAAACATAAGATCATAACTACAGATCGGATATTCAGTTACTGCTGATTAAGAATGAAAGTATGGCATAACAAATAATCTTGCCATAAAAGGAGTAAGGTAAAAAAAAAATTACAAAGCATCATGTTTCACATTGTTAATTCAAATCCGATTTATTAACTCTAAATTAAAATACATATCTCTGCTCTTCAACATGTCCAAAAGACCAATGGAACTTACGTTTTAGTAGAATGAATTTGAGGACATGTCTGTTTATCCAATATTAGATATCATTTGATTTTTGTTTTTGCTTTGTAGACATGATCTTCATGGGCAAGTTTAGGTTAAGTACAGTGTCTGTAGCTTAATTCATAGTCAAAACCAAAAGTGAATCATGAAAAAATACATTATTATGTCAGAGAAATTATTTTTGAAATCAGTAGAGAAAAGAGACTTCTAGAGTTTAAAATGCTTTAAACATCAGCAGGCAAAATACAACCTTACAGTAAAGAAAATGTGATAGATTCACAAATACTATTTTATTAATATGGTGATATTTTTCAATGTCCTAAAGTTACATATATCTTTGGAATATTGTCCAGGAATTCAGACAACTCTCACCACTTGATATTTGATCCCTCTCACATATGGTAAGGGTTTTACAATCCTACTATGAAAATAATACCTATCTCATAGATTTAACTGAGTAGATTAAATATGACAGTGTATATGAAAGCTCCTGACAAGGTTTGATGTTCAATTAATCTTAACCAAATTGAAAAAAAAAAAAAATGCATTAACTGAAAGACAGAAAAGTCAGTCTTTTAACCATCAAAAAATATATTTATCTTTAAAATAATAAAAGAGACCACTGTATGCTATTTTTGAAAATTTAGCTTTCTATTATTTCTAATACTACACATGGTCTTCATGAACAATTTTAGGTCAAGGACAGCGTCTGTAGCCTAATTAGTAGTCAAAACTAAAAGTAAATCATGAGAAAATATATTATTGTATCAGAGAAATTACTAGAAATAGTATTAGAAATAATAAAGCAAAATTTATATATATATATATATATATATATATATATATATATATGATGTGACTACCATTGGATTACTTTCTCTCCTAGAAGCTTTAGTGGGTTTTATTGCTATTATTTTTTAAGCCTCGAACTTTCAAAGCTTCCCAAAGTACTTTTAAATTCAAGGAGAATGCTGAGTCATAAGTGGCCAAAGAACAAGAGAATATGAGCTTACATAAGCCTTGGAGTCACCAGCTTCAGTTAAACAGGCTTTTAGGAGTTTCCTCTGGGAAAATGTGCCGGCATTCTGCCCATTCTGAGATTCAGAGATTTGTGAAAGCAATCAGATAATTTTTACTACAGTTTTTCCCTCTAGGCATCTTATGGTTAGTTTTATGTTTAAACCAACACCTCAGTCAAGGAACAACATCTTCGTTGGACTGTACCTTTCAAGTACACAATGTTTGATGTTCATAGAGGGAAAAAATATTCTTCAACTCCTTAGAACCTACTTTTTTTTTTTCTTTTCTCTGGTGGGTGGCTCCTGCGAGTTAAAATACCTTATGTGGCACTGTATTCTTTTGAACTCAGTAAAAAATAGGGAACACTTCCTCACTTCAATGACTCCCACCAGCCCTTTCACCTTACTGTGTGCTTAAATTAACTTTTAGCTTGCTAAACACAGAACAAAAATTAGAGAAGACAAAACTTTTCATCTAATACTCTCTTTTCCTTGATCAGCATTTGACACCAGTCTTCAATCTAAGAGGTTTTTAAAACCTTCATGAATGTCTTCACAGATAGTGAAAGATACAAAAATAATGACTGAGTTCTAAGGAAGAAAAAAGAAGATGCAAAGCATGAAACAGTGAGATGAGTAAAGGCAATCCAATTTATGAAGAAGCTAAATGTAAGGGCCGTGGGACTAATATTATTATTATTATTATTATTATTATTATTATTATTTTATTTTATTTACTTTTTTTTTTTTTTTTTTTGAGATGGAGTCTCACTCTGTTGCTCAGGCTGGAGTGTAGTGGCGTGATCTCGGCTCACTGCAACCTCTGCTCCCTGGTTCCAGCGATTCTCCTGCCTCAGCCTCCTGAGCAGCTGGGATTACAGACGCCCGCCACCACACCAGGCTAATTTTTGTATTTCTAGTGGAGACAAGGTTTCACTTCGTTGGCCAGGGTAGCCTGGAACTCCTGACCTCAGGTGTTCAGCCCGCCTTGGACTCCCACAGTGCTGGGATTACAGGCATGAGGCACAGTGCCTGGCCGGGACTAATTTTTTAAAAAAGAAAAGAAAATCTTATATTTGGGCCTTGAACACCTGATTTTATCTTTAATGGAGAATGATGTTGGGTACCATCATGGAGACAGAAAATGAACACCTAAGTTGTAGCATCTTTGGACTTGAAAGTGGACTGTGAAATAGGTGCAACATACACTTAAAATAGACAAAGTGTAAGATAACTCTATTTATAAACAAAGGTATCTGCAAAGGAAAATCATTGCGAATTTGAGATTAAGGAGGAATCTTGGTGGGCTTAAAGTATAAAAAAGCAGAGATCAGAAGGTAAAGGATGTGGCATAGGACAAGCAAGAACACCAGAAAGACAGCTTCAAGTGTTTTGTAAGGGTTCTTTTCTAATGGGTGGCCACTAACTGGGCAGTGCATCATGACCACAGTAAACAATTAAAGAAATGCATGCATCAATGTGACTAACCTACGATTATGATACACTGTCATCAGCATAACAAGGAGGAGGTATCACTATAGAAACAGTAAAGCTCTTATGTGTGAAAGGTATGCTTCTTCTATGGAGTAGACAGTCATTTTGGAAAAACACTTAGCGCTCATTTAAAAAGAGTAGAGAGTCGTGCCTTATTCTTGAGTCAAATAAAAAAATCTATACATATGCACAATTATTAATTATATTTCTTTTATTTTGAATTTTGTCATGTAGAATAGTAGGAATTCCCACTTTCCAAACACTAGCGGAAGCATTCTCTAGGGTGGCAGAGAAACAAACAAATACAAATCTTAAGCTAATTTTACAACTGGCTACATAATTGCTTTGGCAACAGTCATAGACCAGTCTCTACTCTAAAATGTATTCTTATATTGAAAATAGATGGTTAAGGAAAACAATATGCCTAGAATGAGGGAGCCTAGCAGAATAAATACGATTGCTTTCCTTGTAGTCCCCCGTGGTTGGCTGTCATTTTTTTTCTTCTGTGAGCTATACATACATACATACACATCACTACAGATGACATGATAGCTTTGGAAAAGAAACTAATGCACTTCCAAATATCAAATAGCAATTTAGAATTAATTATGTGTAAATAGCACAAATATGAAAGAAGTACATTTCCTCACCTTGTTCATGTTAAAAATAACCTCAACTAAAAGATATCTTTTAGAGCCAAAAAATGGCTCTACTCATTTTGTCCAGACCTAGAGATAGGGAGAAAAAAAAAAATGAAAGGAAATCTCAAAAACCCTTTTGTAAGACAACACAACAAATGTCTAATTGAATGAAAAATCATTAAAATTAAATTTACAATAGGTTGAACAATTCCTAACACTATAAAATTAAAAAGAACAGGAAATGAAATAAGACCTCCTTTAGACATTACTGACATATTTAAATAATTTAAGTTGCTTGGCTTGAAGACAAAAAGAAAAAAAAAAAGCAGTTTATTACAAATGAATGCAAACAAATCCTGGAACCAAAACACAAACAGAAGGAATATAAGCAAATCCAAAAAATGCTCCAGGGTACAGGACAAGAAAGAAGATGTTTTTATGGAAGGAAGAATAGCTGCAAAGCATTCAACTCAATGCATAGCTGCAGTGAATAGAACAAACCAGAGGCTGACTGCATTGTGCTATTGAAGTACAAAAGAATAAATCAAAGTAAGTAGAATAATGATAAAACACTGGTTGGATTCATAGTACTTACTATATAACTAGTACTTTGTTAGGAAGCTATGGTGAGGGCATCACTTTTAATGTCCATGAGACACTAAACACAGCTGCCTAAAAAGCCCCTGGGTACAATCATCCTATGAAGTTCAAGCATAAGACATCATCATTTGTGAACAGCAACAACTTCAAAATAGATGAGAATTGATGACGGATGAGACAAGTGCCTTTCAAATGAGATAGTCTATTCTTAGTAATTGAAAACAGGCAATCATTAGCAGAAAGATTCTGAAACTTCATTGGTTTACAGAAAAATAGTAGAAAAACAAATAATTACATTTCCGGATAGGAAAATCAGCTTAAATATAAAGAAAAAAAATCTAATTTTATTCAAGTATCTTTCCCAACCTCTATCAATTAATATTTTCTAGTCTCAATATGAATAATCTTAATTGACTTAAACTATCTCAAGGTCTGACCCCCTTCTAGGTCTATGCATGAAAAAGGGATTCTTAGCTGCAACATGAGAAGAATTAACTCACAGTGTATTTCATTGACATGATATAAATTAAGGCATAGAATGGGCACTAGGATCAAGGAACATATTAGGTTATTTCCTTTAACTTGTCATAATAATTCAAAAAATTAACCAGAGAGCAATTGCTTATTGCTTGAAAATTTCTGATGATATTGAGTATGATGTTGTTGTAACAATTGTAGATTCTACAGTCACAATTCAAATCCCAACACCAATCCTGTTGTATGACCTTGGACAAATTACTACACCCTTTATACCTCAGTAATCTCCTGTGTAAAAAATGAAAGGTGGTGATACATTTTGAGTTTTCAATGAGATAATTCAATAATTCATGCAAAGCATTTCAGATATACCTGACAATAATAGGTTGTCAACTAGTAGTAGTTAGACAGTCATCTATATAATAGTGATCTAATAAATGCAGTTAACTGAACTATTAGTCAAATATTATAACTTGCAGTTTTGATTTATGATTTAGGGAAGGTGGTTTTATATTAGTGTGTTAATCCATTTTCATGCTGCTAATAAAAACATACCCAAGACTGGGCAATTTACAAAAGAAAGAGGTATAACTGGACTCACAGCTTCATGTGGCTGGGGAGGTCTCATAATCGTGGCAGAAGGCAAGGAGGAGTCAGTCACATCTTACATGGATAGCGGCAGGCAAAGAGAGAGCTTGTGTAGGGCAACTCCCACTTTTTAAAACCATCAGATCTTGTGAGACCCATTCATTACCAAGAGAACAGCACAGGAAAAACTCGCCCTCACAATTCAATAATCTCCCACCGGGTCCCCCCAACAACACGTGGGAATTGTGGGAGCTACAAGATGAGATTTGGTTGGGGACACCGAACCAAACCGTATCATTCAATAAGGAATATATAATAATATATGATTCTGAAGCATATTACTTGAAGATATTTCACAAACTACAATTACAAAATCATTTAAAATGGGTTATTGTACAAGGTGTGGGAAAATAATGTAAGTTTTCTAGAATTGTATTTCTGAAACTCCAGAATTATTTCCAATGCCTTCTATAAATATCTAATTTGTGTACATTCTTGAATTCATAGTCATAGAAATGGGGCAAAAGAAATAAAATAAGTGGGTATATGGAATTTGGGGAAGGAAATATCTCAAGTGTTATAGGGAGGTAGAACAGGAGAACTTTAAAGGTTTGTCGAAGATAACCTTAAGCAACGCTTTACAAATACATGACCTGTTCTTAATTTAGTAGTGACACTATTTTATGTATAAAATATTAAATCTGAGTGTAACACAATCCTTTCTTTAAAGTAAATTTATGCTTATGCAAATGTAACTTACTATTGTATTGAATACTTGGGCTAGAGAGCCAAGCTGCCAAATTCAAAAACAAGTCATGTTCTATTTTCGTGGAACACTGGTGTCTCAGAAGTTGTCTTTGTGGTAATGTCATCATTTCTGAAACTAACATTTATCTCATGTGCCATGGAGAAACTCTGGTTAACATTCTCAAAAACCTAAAAATATTCTCCTCTTGTCTAAATTGAAATGCTTGATTGTCATAATGTGCCTTTTATGTCCTTAATGAACTTCTCCTCCATAAATAATATTTATTTGTGATGTCAGAATGGTGCCTCTTCCTCTCCAACACCAGGCAAATGATGCAACAAAACTTTATGCCACAGTTTTGCTCCTGCTTTCTCCTTCCAGCTTAACTTAATTGTCCCTCTCTACCTTTCCAAATTTTCTTCCTCCATCAAAACTTGGCTCTGTTTTTCCATTCTTTTTTATTTTGTTGACTTCTTGTTCCTGTACTCTAAATTGATTGTATTTATACTTTAATTCCATTCAATATAGCATATAGTTGCCCTCAAAATGTCATATATGTAAGTATAACTTACCCCCAATCAAACTATCACTTTGATAAATTTAATACAAATTTAATTTTGTATGTCATCAAAACATACTCACAAAGCAGTCACTCAATGGCAATGTGTTCGCTGGTTTAAATCCAAGGTTATCAGCAACTACGTTTTTACTATGACACAAGTTAATGGGAAAGAAGCCCCTTTATAAGAGGATGTTTAAAAATATATAAATCTCGTGAAACAAAACTGTCATCTTCAGTTTTGTTTAGAATATTTAGTTTAGAATATCTTCAGTCGGCAAGTAAAATATGGCTGTTTTGTTAGAGGAAGGGACACCGAGGTATTCTAGGTTCATTGGATACCTGACACTGGGACACATTCTTTCAAATAAACAAATGCACACACACACACACACACGCACACACATGCGCACACACACACACATTAGTCCTGGTCACTATACACATCACAATAGATGTGGTCACTGTGTTAGGATTTTGTGGTTGCTTGTTTGTTGCAGCTGCTTTTCCACAGAACACCTTCTCATTGGACATTGTTTGAGAAGTGCTCACTTCTCTCCTGCACACAACTGCATGCTTACACCTTAGTTCCTTCATTTCTAACCTGTTGTTCCCTTCACCTTGAGCGTTTTTTGTTGTTGTTTTGTTTTGTTTTTGTTTAGAATATCTTTCTAAATATCTTTCTAAATAAATATGCACAAAATACCTCAGTGCATAAGGTCTATCAGTCCACATTATCTTAGTTGAAGATAAATCATACTGACCTCACGAAGTCCTCCACGTTTCTTCCATTTTATGATGTCACAATTCACAAACTCACAACTTCACACTATCTAGAGAATGACTTTCAAAGTCCTTATCATGATATTCAATGCCCTTCAGTGTCTAGATAAAATTAAATACTTTTTCTCATTTTTCTCATCTTTTATTTTCAACACATGCTGCACACATTCAGTCCAACCAGGGTTCTTCACCACCCCCTGAAGCCCTGGACAGACTTTGATTTATGCTTTTTCCTCTGCCTAGAAATCCCTTTATATATATCTACATCACCTCTAAGGCTCTGATCAAATGCCACCTGCTCTATGAATGTTTCAATTATTTCTAGAGGTCAAAATAATAATTTAACTCCTTTGTAAACCTTGAACACAGCTGTAAGTTACATAGAGACTAAGGCTGGGTTTTAACTCATTTTTTATTATGCTTACAGTGTCATAGGTGTGTTGCCAGAGGTATAATCAGGACTAATGTGTGTGTGTGTGTGTATGCATGTGTGTGCGTGTGTGTGTGTGTGTGCGCGCATTTGTTTATTTGAAAGAATGTGTCCCCGTTTCAGGTATCCAATGAATCTAGAATACCTCGGTGTCCCTTCCTCTAACAAAACAGCCATATTTTACTTGCTGACTGAAGATATTCTAACTCAGCCTTTCCCACATTGTGTTCCGTGGACTATCCATTAAACACCCCTTGAAATAATGGTTCTAAGCACAACCATTTATTTAATGAGGGAATGCTCCTTTTATGAGAGAGTAATAATATACATTAGTTTATTAAAGGAGTAAAACAAAAGGCCTTCGAGAAAGAAACCTGGGGTTTTTAATATTTGCCTTTGTTACACTATGATGTGGTCACTGTGTTAGGATTTTGCGGTTGCTTGTTTGTTGCAGCTGCTTTTCCACAGAACACCTTCTCATTGGACATTGTTTGAGAAGTGCTCACTTCTCTCCTGCACACAAATGCATGCTTACACCTTAGTTCCTTCATTTCTAACCTGTTGTTCCCTTCACCTTGAGCGTTTTTTGTTGTTGTTTTGTTTTGTTTTTGTTTTTTTTTCTTGAGTCCAAGTCTCACTCTGTTGCCCAGGCTTGAGTGCAGCAGCACGATCTTGGCTCACTGAAACCTCTGCCTCCTAGGTTCAAACGATTCTCCTGCCTTAGCCTCCTGAGTAGCTGGGACTACAGGCACACACCCCGCCCCGTTAATTTTTGTATTTTTAGTGGAGATGGGGTTTCACTATGTTGGCCGGGCTGGTCTTGAACTCATGACCTCATGTGATCCGCCTGCCTCCGTCTCCCAAAGTGCTGGGATTATAGGCATGAGCCACCATGCCCGGCCACTTTAAGCATTCTTGCTCTTAATTTCCTACCTACTGAATTTCTGGTCATTATTTAAGATCGTTCTTAAAATTCATCCACTACTGATTCTTCAACTTGGCCTCTCTCAGAATCCAATTGTTTCTGTGTATTCCCATAGCATCTGTAATATAGTAAGTAGCACATTGCTGTTAGAAATTTTAACTTTGTCTCTGATTCTCTTTTTTTTTTTTTTTTTTTTTTTTTTTTTTTTTTTTTTTGAGACGGAGTCTCGCTCTGTCTCCCGAGCTGGAGTGCAGTGGCCGGATCTCAGCTCACTGCAAGCTCCGCCTCCCGGGTTCACGCCATTCTCCTGCCTCAGCCTCCCGAGTAGCTGGGACTACAGGCACCCGCCACCTCACCCGGCTAGGTTTTTTTGTATTTTTTAGTAGAGACGGGGTTTCACCATGTTCGCCAGGATGGTCTCGATCTCCTGACCTCGTGATCCGCCCGTCTCGGCCTCCCAAAGTGCTGGGATTACAGGCTTGAGCCACCGCGCCCGGCTGTCTCTGATTCTTAATTTGTGTGAGTGTAATGTCCTGCACTCTCCAAGCCATCCAAAGTCTTTCAGCATTGAAAGAATCTTGTGAGTTAGGATGATTTTCTGTGGATGTGTGTTGGGAAACTGAGTTGGTGGGGGTGATGTTCATTTTGAAGGAGTAGAAGGTAAATGGAAAAATAGCATAAGAAAAGGATTCCAAAGCAAGATGGGCTTTCCTACACTATAATATTTTTATTAGCTAACATACTGAGAGTTGGCCAGACCATAAATGATTCTGTGGACTGACCAAGTTTACAGCATTTTAAGGTATTCAAATAGAAGACATACCTTTGAAGAAGAAGAAAAGGAAAGAAAGGAGATATGCCAAATGAATGTAATTGATTTAAGTTTCATCTTCTTTTTCATCTATCAAAACATTACTGCATGAAAGAGAAATTTTCTTTATGATAAATTTAGGGAACTACAAAAAAATGACAAGTTACATACTGTGCCTCTCAAAAATATTTTTAAGCATTTATATTCTTATATTCTATTACTGCCTATCTTAGTAAGTCTTTACTACCTGAATATTATTTCTGATTTACAAATTCATATCAGCAATAAAATTGATTACAATTTCTCTCTCCTGATAGTATACTTCCTGTACCACAATATACCCTGAATTTTTCTATCCTCTGCCCCTCACTTTTCTATCTCATTTGCCTAGATGGTACTACTCCCATGATATCTTTTTTTCCTGATTAAGCTCCAATCTTCTGATTAGCTCTCCTAGTATTCTCTGATGTTCTGCTCAAATCACACAACTTCCATGAGACACTCCTTGATATATCAGCCTATTTCTATCTCAACTTCTACTCTTCTTCCAACTTTTTGCCCTGTTGCAGCATGCAATGAAAATGTATGTGTAGGATCTGTCTCAAGCTCTAGGAAACATGAGTGTAGGAGTTAGGAATTCAATAAATACGTATCTCTAAAATGCCTAGGAAAATATCTATGTGTAGCAGTACATAAGCAATATGCTAGTACATGTATGTTAAATTGAAGAATAAAAGAATATACTTAAATAGCTGGGCTATTCTGTATTAAATATACTTAGTTTTGAGCAATGTTGATATAAAACAACAATTTATATTATATAATATTTTTAAGATTTTGAATTCTTTATGAGAAAGAGAGAAAGAGTTCAAGTAACAATTGGGATTATGCATTTATATTGCCAAACCAGCTAATGTTCCAATTCACTAGCTGATGTTACTGAATTCTAAGATGCTTTTAGTTTAATAAAGGCCTTTTAGTCTCCTACTTGGTAAAACTTAATTTCTCCTCTATATTTATTTTGAAACTTATAAGAATAAAATTTGAAATAGAATGGAAGAATTGTAATACCACTGATAGTAAATGGAGATATCTGCTGTGCTCCAAATACCTCAGACCCAGAAAGAGCATATACTTCTTCTCATGAAACTGTCTTCTTTATCCAAAAACTAACTTGTATTTAAGGATGTCTCTGTTAGACTTCTCCTCTATTTTTTGCATATGTTTCATGCTCTACCCCATAGGATCCTCTGGTATTTTAATAAAATATCATATCTTTTCTCATTAGTGAAGTCTCCTCAGCAGGAAAAGCTTTAACCATGGATCAATTTTCACACCATGTTTCAATGGAGAACATGAACTCAGGTACAGTAACCACACCTGACCTTCTTACTGTTTTTGTTCTGTTAACTCATTTGCCTTTGTTAGGCCATTAAACCTATAAAAGGAAATTCTCTGTTTAGCTCTGTTTTTTATAGGGCAAAGAGGTCACTAAGCTCAATCTCTAATCTGTGTTTTTCAGAGTATAACTGACCAGTTTCCAAAAGGGTTAGCTCACCCTGAGGGGTTGCAAAAAAGGAAGAGAAAATTGGGTGAAAGAAACGCCCCTTCTCTATTTACCTTCCAATCTCCCGCACAAAACAAGCAGAGTTAAAATCAGAAAGGAGGCTGTGAACATGAGTCTAGGCTACATAGGTGTTCCTCAGTGTCTGCAGCTGCAGCTTCTACTGTGAGCTTGCTGGAACTTGATTCTAAGTGGCTTTGAAAAGCCACTGAGGAGTTTGTGTTAGCCAGAGGCCACGAAAGCTGCCATCCACAGCTGAGTGATTCTCTGTTCAAATTGGGTTTATGCCCAATTTGAACAGAGAATCTGTTTTCTTCCTTCCAGTTTGAAAGGGCACATTTCTGTATGCACCCTCATTTGCAGGGGTGAACTGGGAACAATAATGTTCATCTATGAAAGAAATCATAATGCTAATTATTATAACCAGGTGTCAGTAAACAGCTAAGTAGCAGTGTGATATGGACGTGTGTGGGTATCTGAAGAAGCAGGCATTCTAGCCCCTTCTTTAAAAGAAAGATATTTTTCAAAATTATTTAACATTCAGGAGCTAAATTCTTCAAATTATAAAGTGACACCAAACTATCTGAATATTCTACAATTCATGCACTCTGAGATACATATACCTTTATGATAGAATTGCCATGTTTATTTAACACAGTCTTGAGGTAACTGAATACTCCCCAATCTCATTATTTCTTTTAACCTTTCTCTATTCTATTGTGCTCGCGCTCTCTGTCTAATAACCCACCAACAAATATAATAACACACACACACACACACACACACACACACCCCGTGTATTTCTAGACAATTCATTAAATTATTCCAGAAAATCTTCTAGCAATGCCTTTTTTTTTTCTGGATTTGCAATTTTGGCACCGCATCACCAAGTTCACATCCTGGACCATGCCTTCTATTAGTGAATGTCTGGGCAGTCTCCCAATAAAGCTGAGCAGCTTCAGTATCATTAGTGGGATGATGGTATTTCAGTTCCTCTTCCTTTCATTCCTCTTTAGTTTACTATCAGTGCCACTGAGCTTAATGAACCAAAACGCCTGCTTATGCATTAAAAACGGAGACATGCATTCTGCCCTAGAAAAAAAAAAAAATGCTACATTCTACTTTCTACAGCAGAGATTTTTTTTTAACAAAGTAGGAAAGGAAACACAAGTATATTTGTATAATGTGGAGATGTTAGTAAAGGCATTTTGAAATTTTCATAGAATGAACTAATTTGCAACTATAGAAATAGCATGCACTTATAACAATATGAAATCATGAAAGTATTATCAGTACTAGCTGCTGCTATACCTAAGCACTAGTTATGTTAGTATTAATACACTACTAATATACATCCAGAAGTGAGTATTATGTAAGAATTATGTTATAGAATATTACTGAGATCTTCCATTCATATCTTTATTTCACATCATCTCTGGTATTGTAAATAAACTAGACAGTAATTTAGAAGTTAAAGAATACTCATATGGCTAAAGTTACTTAAAAAAACCTGATTGCAAAATGTTAATGTCATTTTTCCACATAACAAGGATATCGAAAAAAGTCTATTGTTACAAACCTAAAAGTAATAATATTGCTTTTAAATCAAGGGATGATCATATGTGTAATGTGGATGATAAAGGTACATTGTTATACAGGTAGTTTTCTGAAATTTTATCCCCATAGTTTGTAGTTTTTGAAAAGTCACTCTATGATATATCAAATTACTGTGACATGGTTTTACTGAACTCAGCTTGCAAACACCTCTGGCTATTATGCTAATTCATTTTACTCACTTGCATCTCAGTGAGAGTGAAATGGGAAACTGGCTTCTCAAAATTGTCATTCTCATCAACTACATGTTCCCCAAACTTAGCTCTGCTGCACACTCAGAAAACTGACCACCGGCCAGGTCCAGTGGCTCATGCCTACGATAATAGCTCTTTGACAGGCCGAGCTGGGAGGATCACTCGAACCCAGAAATTCAAGACCAGCCTGGGAAACTTAGTGAGGCTTCATCTCTACAAAAAATATTAGAAACAAAAACTAGCTGGGTGTGGTGGCAAAAACTTGTAGTCCCAGCTAGTTGGGAAGCTGAGTTGGGAGGATTGCTTGAGCCTGAGCCTAGGAAGTCAAGGCTACAATGAGCCATGATCACGTCACTGCACTCTAGCCTGGGCGACAGAAGAAAATAAAATATAAATTAAAAAAAAAAAAAAAAAAATCAGCCTGTCTCCAAAAAAAAAAAAAAAAAAAAGAAAAAGAAAAGAAAAGAAAAAATAAGAAGATATTAAAAAAGAGGAAAGAAAATGGGAAGGTAAATCACAGAAAAGGGATTTTTGAAGAGAAAGATGGGCCTTAGAAGAGTTGGCATATTTAATATCTGCTGAGGCAAAGGGCAGAAAAGGCAGGGTTCAGAAAAAGGAGGCAGAGAACAGGAAAGACAATCTGAAAGTGTCTTGCAATTTTACTTCTTTCTTTTAGTAAACAAATTTTTATCTGCCTTTCTCTACCAAGAAATGCACTGCACAGAGCTTGTGAGCTTTCCCAACATTCAGAAACTCTTAAAAGCAGTCAGGGCTCCTCTTTACAGAAGCTGTGATTTTCCTACAATAATTTTCTATACTTGTGCCAAAGAGCTAAAAATAAAAATGACATAAGAAGTTTTGCCACAGTGAGAATCACAAGCTCAATTGTAGAACTGAGTCATCATCTTCAACTTTGAGGAAGATATATCCAGGTTAGGAAATTCACTGTGCGGATTGCCTTCCTCCTGCCTGTGCTGGTTGATATATAAAGTCTAGGGTATGGTTATCAATAACTGCTAGGAACTCTGGCCATAATCGAGTAGATAGCTGTAAAGTACTATCGTATTGAGAAAGTAAATGTAGTAAGAACCATAACAGGCTGAGGTTTATTGAGAAAGTCCTGATTACTGTGCAGACTGAGTACCTCTGATCCGAGGCCAAGGCCGCAGAAAGCAGTTATAGAATTTATTGGGTCTTATTTAAACTAAACATATATGTAGCTTTCTCCATTTTATTTCTCTTCATCATGTTTATCACAAAACTTCTGTCTGTTTCATTCTTTAAGTCATTCATCACATATCTCAAGGTCACGAGCAAGCATCAGAGGGCAAGTATATGTGCTAATTGATTGCTTCTATGGTTCTTATGCCTATAGGTGCTGGTAAATGAGCTTTTTGTATTTTCAGTGAAGTGACTCAAGTGGAGTAGAAACACTTGTGATTTATGTTAATAAGATACATAAAGCACACTGTTCCCCAGAGATCTTGGTTCCCTGCATCCCAAGCTCCTTGTCACTTACTCCATGGTGAAAATGAGAACTTTGCCCTCCGATTGCTACTACCAGGAGAGTAAACACTCTCTGGTTGTAGAATTAAAATGAAACATTCTGCAGTATAGAGTCAAAATACAGAACCTCTCTTTTCTCTTTCTGCCACTGTACTATTGCATTTTGAGAAAGAGGCACAATTCAATAAAGCAAAGTTCACTCCTACTGAGATGCTTTTTACCTGACTATGTACATCGCTTGTTGGTGAAAAAATAGGACAATTGCCTCAATTCTGTGAAGCCATGTGGATGCTGAGTTTGGAGATAGCATTTGGATATATTGATATATTGATTTAAATCAAATACATTTCTCTGGGTAACAGCTTCTTGCTCTTCTTAACAATTCAGTAAACAAAAAGATATGCAAGCAAACACATTTTGTTATCTATAGCTACGATGGTCTCTGTTTTGTATTTCTTAGCAGAGCCTGGGTATCTGGGAATATATTAGGTTTGTAAATTATCATGTCACTAATGAAAGATGTTAGATGTTCTCTATATGGAAAAGAAAAAACTCATTCTCTAGGGTTATAATCTTACTTTTCTCTTCCTGCATAGCATCATTATTCTATTGCTCTTGTTCTCTGCCAGTAATGACATCTTACCTAGCTACACTTTTTAAAATGTCAGGTTTATTGGGTTATGATTTGCATATAGTAAAATTCAACCTTTTAGGAGTAATTCTATGAGTTCTGAAAAACACATGCAGTCATGGAACCTGACTAAGACACTCTTAACCTTCTGCTCAGCTTGACTAAACTTTAGACAGACTTCTTCCTAACTGTAGACTTCTGTATTTTATTTATTTATTTATTTATTTATTTTTTGGTTAAGGCATTTACTCTGGAAAACTTGCAATTGTAAATTCTTTCTCTGCTCTTTTGAGAGGTTGCTGATTGTCAGTTTTACAAACTAGGATGGTCTTTCTCAAGGACCTGGAAGCCATCCCTTTGAAATGAACTCATCAAGAAAGATAGCACCCCTATCTCCTAGTCTTAGTGGGAAGGCAAGAGCCGAACTTTGATAAAAAGGCAATTAGCAAACTCAGATGGCCTAATCACATTGACCAATCTCTCACCTAATAGCCTCCAACATTTTTCCACTAGTTTAAGAGCTTAAAAACTCTCCTGCCTTTTGTTTCTACTGATCTCAGTTCCACCTCTCTCACCTAATGCAGTAGCCTGGAATAAAATCTCCCTTGTCTGTTTAACTCTGTCAGTGTAATTTTTCTTTCACAGACCACCACTACAATCAAGTAATAGAACATTTGTATTGCTTCAAAAACTTTCTCTGTGCCCCTTTGTATTTAATGCCTTCCTTCAGTCCCCAGTTCCTGGCAACCACCTATCTGATTTCTGTCCCTATCACTTTGCCTTTTACAGAATGTCAAAGAAATAAAATCATGCAGCATGTAGCCTTCTGTGTCTGTTTTTTTTGTTTGTTTGTTTTTGTTTTTGTTTTTTTTTTACTTAGCACAATAGTGTTGAGGTTCATCCATGTTATTGCCTGTGTCAGTGGTTTCCTTTTACTGCTGCATAGTATTATATTGTATACTACCACCATTTGTTTATCTATTTTTCCAATCCATATCTTGAATATAAATTTGGCTATCTTTATTGTATCAATACTTGTCTTATTTAAGATATTACTTATCATACTGTGTTTTCTAAATACATTCTTAATCAAGACTGGACTCACCAAAATGGTTCTTTCTTTTTCCTTTCCATGGCCTCAGCTGAAAGGCTTCTTATATAACTAGGCAGATAAATGCATGAACAAACCAACCACCACTTTAGAAAAATTACTAAACCTCCTGTGAAATTTTGGAAAAAATACACGTCTACAAATTGCTTAAAACTAAACAGTAATATAAGATTTGCTGAAATTTTATCCTAGCTGTTTGTTTTAGATAGATGTTATGTCCTAAATACCTACTGAATCAAAACTGAGATAATTTAGCCAGAAAGTGCACTTAAAAGTAGCTTGGCTTCCAGGGATAAATATGGAAATAATTATACAGCAATAGAAGAGTATTAGAGTATGAGATCAGTTTCAAAAAGTATAAACATCTTTCCTAACATATGCTTTTTAAAAAACAGCATTTCTGCATGTGGGCTAAATTCATATATTAAGTATGTTTTAAATGAGTGAACTTCCTTATTTTATAATTCACTATATACTCTACATATATTATATTTTGTTTGTTTGTTTGTTTTATGTTTTGTTTTGGTTTCTGTCTCATCTTCAGACCTCAGCACTGAATGGAATTATTTGAGAAAATGTGAGTCCTGGATATCAGGGCCCTGCACCTTCTGCAACTAGAAAACAGAATCTAAAACAGTTTGTGCCGGCATTCCTCTCACTTTTATTCCAATTTGAAGATGGAAATAAATGATGTGGCATATTAAAACTTGAGATATTATAATAAAGTATCAATTAAAGAATATTTTTCCTTGCCTCTCTTAATACCCTATGAATCTAATTAGCTAGTTTTTAATAAAAGTGGCCACTGTTGGCCGGGCGCGGTGGCTCAAGCCTGTAATCCCAGCACTTTGGGAGGCCGAGACGGGCGGATCACGAGGTCAGGAGATCGAGACCATCCTGGTTAACACGGTGAAACCCCGTCTCTACTAAAAAATACAAAAAAAAAAAAAAAAAAACTAGCCGGCCGAGGTGGCGGACGCCTGTAGTCCCAGCTACTCGGGAGGCGGAGGCAGGAGAATGGCGTGAACCCGGGAGGCGGAGCTTGCAGTGAGCTGAGATCCGGCCACTGCACTCCAGCCTGGGTGACAGCGCGAGACTCCGTCTCAAAAAAAAAAAAAAAAAAAAAAGTGGCCACTGTGAATCTACTTACATTACGTGTGTGTGTGTGTATACTCCTTATTATGTGTGTGTGTATATATATATACACACACACATAATGTAAGTATACTTTAAACCATATAAAATGTACTTTTATGATGTTACAATTAATAGAATGTCCATAATAAGATGTCCATTTTATGAAAAATTCAAGCTTTTATACATTACCTAACAATGAAGCTGGAGTGGCCTGACATCGAAAATTTAGCTACATGTGTGTCATTCTTCACTATAGAGCAGTATTTGTACAATCATTTCAACATATCACAGCATTTGGGCTTTACTACATTGTAAAGTGTTTAGAAACCAGAAAAACTATGTTTATCTTATTTTTTAAATATTGGCATAAATGGAAAAAAATGATAAGACATGTAAGTCCTTTAAAAAAAAAGATATTTTATAAATGGAAACAATATCAAAACCAGGAAGGCTTTAGACTGTGTAAGAAAGTCTTCGGGCTTCTGCTGTTTGAATGAATATACATTTGAAAATAATATGCTGGACATATATTATTGAAGATTATATCTAAAATACAACGTAGAAGTGGGGACTTTAAAAAATACTTTTACCTATTTCATAAGTGTGCAGATAATATGTACACATATATACAAGCACATCTTTGATATCATATATTCATGTCTTTTTAAATTTCTGATTTGCATGTTGTTTAAAAGTGGAGGATTAACTGTACTTAAATTTTAAGAGTCTTGATTATAATATTAGAAAATCTGTTTAATCATATAGGATCATTTATGACCTATGCCAGCATTCTCCAAAATAAGTTGTATGGAATATGTGTTCTTTGAATATCATTTATAATCAAATAATTTTACAAGTGAGTGGGTTAAACAAATGTAAATAGATTAATTTACTTTAAGTTTATTAAATGCATGTTTATGTAAATCTGATTGTGAATCACCGGTTGAATCCATTGAGGATGAACCTTCTCAACTTCATTTAGACAAATAATCCATGAAACATATGTCAATAAATTCTGATTTAGGATTGGAATTTGGTCAAACAGAAGAGGTAACTGATGAAGTAAAACAGTATTATATTACACTGTGAGTCAGAGGGCTGGTCTCCAATCCTGGGTCTGCTGCCATTTTTGTCAGAAGCCTTAGATTAGTGGCAAAGAGCACAGCTTCTCTGGGGTTTAATCCAGCATAGCCCTTTATCTGCTAAATGACTGTGCAGGTCATCTCTTGATGCCTTCACTTATTCAACTGTAAATAAGAAGCCATAGGAGATTTTACCTTTAATTTAATTAATACAATCAAGTGTTTTAAAGAAATATGTGATAAATAAGAAGTGGTAGGTAATTATGAGCTATTTTTTTGTCAGTGGTTTTCAAACTTTGGACTTGGACTTACAATAATCAACCCACAATGAGATGCAGTAAAAACACACATGCACACAATAATATATACAACTAAAATAAAAGTTTAACTGAAATAATACTTTGCTATGCTATATGACATGCAGTCTAATATAACCTAATATTTTTTATTCTCTTCTAATTTTTCACATGTTCCTGTTGTTTCCACATGCTATTCCATTCTAACCTATTTTTTTCTATTCTATACAATCTATTCTATTCTACTTTCTTCCATTCCATTAAAAATTGTCCTCATCCTCAGGTTTCAAGACATTAATTTCACTGTATGACCTGCTGAACATCATTTAAATTCTATCTTTAGTCCTTCTGTTCAATTGTCTCATAAAATCCATTAGCTATTTCAAAAAATGTAAAAACACAATTCTAATATTCAATTTCAAACTCCATCTCTGACCTGTGGAATGTGGATCTCCTGGTAGTTTTGGCCCCAGAATCTCTCTGTCTCTCTCATGCATAAGTTTCTGTAGACATCAAATAATCTAGGTTTATTCTAATTCCAAAATTGAAGAAATAAATGACATTTAAAGAGAAGCTCGGCCGGGCGCGGTGGCTTATGCCTGTAATCGCAGCGCTTTGAGAGGCCCAGGCGGGCGGATCACGAGGTCAGGAGATCGAGACCATCCTAGCTGACATGGTGAAACCCCGTCTCTACTAAAAATACAAAAAAATTAGCCGGGAGTGGTGGTGGGCGCCTGTTGTCCCAGCTACTCGGGAGGCTGAGGCAGGAGAATGGCGTGAACCCGGGAGGCGGAGCTTGCAGTGGGTCCAGATCACGCCACTGCACTCCAGCTTGGGCGACAGAGTGAGACTCTGTCTCAATAAAAAAATAAAAAATAAATAAAATAAAATAAGGAGAAGCTCATTGCTTACTTTATTCTTTTTAACGATTTAATCTGTATTTAATATATGCACCATACACCTACATTCTGACATAAATACACTGTCTGAATTATCTAAACAAAAAAATTAAATTCAAATAATTTTCCTTAACAATTAGAATGATTACATTATGCTTCCTATTTGTAAATAAGCTTTTAACATTTTTCAACTCAAAATTATATAAAATTGAAGTATAAGCTAAAATCTAGTCAACCCTGAGATTATATAGCTTATGTGAGCTGCATTTTTTTTTTTTAATTTCATGGTCATAAATAAGTGTATCAGGCAATTTAAACAGATATAACATTCTTCTGCTATATCCAGACTTTTAGATACAACAGAGCCAATGATAAGAATAGCTATAACTGAACCTCCATTTCTCCCAGAATTTGGTGAGACACCAAACAATATCTCAGAGCCTCTGATGTTATTATTACATGTGACTATAGAGTATGATAATATTACTTATATTTTATAAACCAATAAATATCCATTGCAAACATCCAAAAGTCTATTTTAAGTTTAAAATATCACTCATTATTAGGATTTGTAAAACATCTAATATATACATACAATTAAAATTGTATCATAAAATATGAAGATTTTTTTTTTTTTTTTTTTTTTTTTGCAAGGTCTTCCCCTGTTGCCCAGGCTGGAGTGCAGTGGCACAATCTCAGCTCACTACAACCTCTGACTCCCGGGTTCAAGTGATTCTTGTACCTCAGCCTCAGCCTCCCACGTAGCTGGGATTAAAAGCATGTGCTACCATGCCTGACAAATTTTTCTTTTTTTTAGTAGAGACAGGGTTTCACCATGTTGGCCAGGCTGGTCTCGAACTCCTGACCTCAAGTAATCTGCCCGCCTTTGCCTCCCAAAGTGCTGAGATTACAGGCGTGAGCCGCCATGCTTGGCCAGTATTAGATATCTTGTATTAAAAGATTATTTACAGTCAGTATTTTGAAATTAGAATGGGTATTTTATAATATGAAATGTTTATGTGAAAATATTTATTTAATTTGATTTGTCAATGTGTACTTCTAACCATAGGTACTTTTCATTAGATTTCTAGTTTATGTGGATAGTAGGTAAAATGGGATCTCACAGTTTTCAATCATCAATGACTGAAAAAAAATTCATTCATTATTACATCAATATAAGCACACTTTTCTAAAAAGGAATAGTAACTTTATATTTTTAGTTTTCCCATGTCTACACCCTTCTCACATATATGTGGATGACTTTTACTCCTCTCCGATGTCTCCAATATCCTGAGATTTTTAGCATCCCAATATTATTCATGACCATGTTCTCTACAATAGTTCAAATACAAGGCTTTCCGGCCAGCTTTCACATTAGTATCTATGCACATGTGTAGAAACTTCTGAAAACTCCACATGTTTACATTAATTTCATTAGCAAATGCTTGAGCAGCATTAATTACAAGCACATGCAACTTCCATGGATTTTAAAAGAACTTCCAAGGCAGCTGTATTTTCCTGTCACTCTCACAGTCTGATATTATTTATCATCATTTCATGTGTGGGTTCCACATTCATCCAACAGATATTGATTTACACCTTTTTTGTACTCTACATTTTAATTGTTTTGTTATATCTTTAGGATCCTTCAGTGAAAGATACTACGGTTGTCATTTATCTGAAAGGCTCATTTCCCCCTCTCTTTGTGCTCCATTCTCTCCACGAACAGCTGCATCACAGCTGTCATGCTGAATGGTAAAGATGTCTTTGGCTGATAAGCCTATGCCTGTGGCACACAGAGTGGCTTCAAACAACTAATTAGCAGGAGCTGGGCCACAGCGAGGTTTGGTGCTGTCCATCAAGCCTGTGACCAATGCTGACACCATCAGCAAATCTGTCAAATGCGGCTCTTCCTGTGAATAAAACCAAGCCCACTTGTTTTGTGGTGATGAAAGAATTGGCAGAATGTGTTTAATAAAAAGTTAAAGAAGGTGATGACCAATCTTTATAGAGTGTTAAGTAATTGAAAAAATACTGAACTGGTGGAAAATTTGATAACTGATTTATACACGGGAATTCAACTAAAAATGTCTCCATGAATTTACAATGAAGCAATTCATAAGGCCACTCACATTGCTCAAGTACATTTGTTTAGCCTCAGGAAAACACCACAAATGTATGCTGTTTTTAATAATAAAGTGACTTACAAAAATAATAGTTATAACAAACCTGCATGTCCTGCACATGTACTCCCGAACTTAAAGTATAATTTAAAAAATAAGAAGCTATGATCATATGTAAAATTGGATATTAACATTTACATACATGTGCAACCATATACCAGATTTACATAATTGTAAAATTGTTATGTATAATAATTTCTATAAAAATCAAAATCTATTTGTAGGAATGTATCTGTAAATATGCATGTCTGCATTTAAAATTGTTTAAAAGTTTCAAAGCTGACTGTTGAACACACATTGCAAAACATTTTATAGTCACTGTTCTTAACAACTAAAAATGTGTTTAGCTACTATACTAAGTAAGAATGCAAAGTTTAATAGTCACTGCAGTTTTACATTTTGAACCATGTCTTAGATCGGAGCCAGGAAAAAGGTCTGCATTGAGGAGACAAAGAGCCAGTGGAACTTTCCTTAAAATTTGTATGTCCTCTCCTGACACCTGGCCTTCACACAAGATTTAAGTAAAATTATCATTTTTCTACCAACACACACCAGCACATCACTCCTGAACATTCACCTTGTAAACTCTATCAAGTCTTATTTTAACAATATACTTTTCCCGTGCTATGTTAAATTGCTCTTATGATGTGTTCTTCCTGCATCTTGAATATCTCTTATTTTAGCACTGCTTACACTTTATGGTAACACGTTGATATGAGTATACTCCCTTGGACTGTAATATCTGAAACACAAAGAATCATGTTTGTATATACAAGTGATGTACTTGGCATGTGTAGCATTGCCTCTGGTATACTTGCTGGATAAATATTTATGGAAGGAAGAAAGGAAGGGAGGGAGGGAAGAAAGGAAGAGCGGGAGAGAAAAAAGGAGAGACAGATTAATACATGACTCATAGACTGGGTTCAGCATAATTATGAAAAAAGAGAGGTTGGATAATTTGTTTCCCCTCCAAAGAAGTCTCAACTTTGTGTTTGTGAGCAAAAACAGAGGAAGGGATGTCTAGTACCCTATCCATGTTTACTTGATTTAAGGAACATACTGACGGCCCCGTTTACAAAATGAAATCAATTCACATCAGAAAGCAGAGATATGTAGTATAGAGCTGACCAAATATGTCTGTTTTTATATTTGCTTACATCCCTCTTAAAATTAACACAAAATTTTCTCAAGCATAAGTTCAATAGTCTGAAATAAACCAACAATCATGTTTCTAGAAAACTGTATTATACATAGGCATTAGTGTATGTAGTGTTTCTATACTACTGTAGTATAAGTTCTTTAAATTCTTGGTAATTTGTTACAAATTCACATATGCTTATTTCGCAAGCAATAGGATCCTGTCAAATATTTTAAGGAATTTTTTGAAAATATATCTCTATATAACACAAATTTTACATAACAGATCTATATTAAGTTCAGAGATTCCTAAATGCTATTTGGAATTGTAGCCAGAAATTGTCCTGTGATTTGTTAGAAACTATTTTCCAGGTCAATCTTACCTAAAATGGCATAAGATCTTTGACTATTCCCAGTTGGGCATGTCAGGGCTTAACTCTAACAATTCTCCAATCCAATATGTATTTTATTTGTCATTTTTCTGAAGTGCAGTTTTGGAACCTTCATGGTAAAAGGGTGAAAAACTTCTTTATCTAGTGAGTGAGCCAGACTGACACCCAACATGCTTTCTCTAAAACTTGTCATATATGCAATGTTTCACAGTGACTGAGATGTAAAATATTGCTTATCATTTTTCTTAATTTATTGTACTTTGGAGAGTGATGTTACTAAAAATTTAAATATTTTAACATGTTAGGAGTTATTCCCCAAATATGCATGTATGTAAGTATGTAAATAACATGTACGTGTGGGTATATGTATCATTTACTACCCTGGGGTTTTCCAAAAAGCTGTCCTTATGAAGAAAGAAAAAACTAGCTTGTGAATTAATTTTGTGTTATTAGCAAATAGCTATTAATTGTAAATAACTTTATTACTCTAAAATATAATGTAAAAATCTTCAGAGAATTATTGCAAAATGATTTACCTAATTATTTTAATTTTAAAGCTGATATCAACAGCAACACCTATTCTAAGGACTGAACATATTTATTTGTGTACTTGTACATAATTATGTAAATGTACTTGGGTAATATGACTACATAATCATGAAGAACAGGAAAATACAGGTATGTGGTATAATATTCATAATACAGCAATAACAGGAAAATATAGGTGTGTTGTATAATCTTCATACACTAAATCAGATTTAATGTACGAATATTTTTTAAAAAAGAAAATAAAAGACCAAGTAAGACAAAAGCAAAAGTGTTTTGGCTTTATATCTTTCATATTTTAATATTTAAAAGTAGCAGATAATGTTACCATGTTGCTCCTGCTCCATTTGGTATTATTTAAAGAATAACGTTCTAGACTGTGTAACAAACTGAGCCCCATTGTCCTCTAGCTAACAGTGTGTCCTTGGTTGGTGATCTAGGCTCAAGATCACCTAGGCACCTATAACTTTATCTTAATGGGGAGGAAAATTAGACTTACCTTGAAGACAATTGTCTTGAATTAGGTATCACATAAAAATAGTTTAATACATTGTAGTTCTCCTCTCACACACTCATCTTACTCACCATTTGACATATTTTAATTTTATTAAATATTTCTGTCACATGACACAATTGGCAATTTCATGAAACTCATGGTAATTTAACTTCTACTCATTTAATGAATCCAACAAAACTTGTGTTATGAATTTACATAAAAGGTCAAAAATATGTTCCTTATCAAAATGGTTTTCTCAATTTTTCTGTGGAGATTTATAGCAGTGGCCCATCCTGGGATATCTTAATCAACCATCTGCACCCATGAATTTCATACTCACGATAACTCCCACATTTCCAAAGCCTAGAGGCTAAAATTCACACTTATTTTAAAACCTTTCCACCAATCTCCCTAACTCTTAGAGCTAAGATTTCCATCTGACATTGATTTTCGGATTTCACCCCTACAAGGGAGAAGTCTTATCTCAAAAATTCATACACTGAACGCTAAACCATTTTGTAAAATATTATTTAGCTCAAGCATCAAAAACAGTGACAGGGAACAGCTACTCATACTGAGATGCAGTCTTGTGTGAATTCCAGTAACTATGAGACATTTTCCTACAGATTGCAGAATATAGACACTGAAAGCTCTGCTTGCATTATATACTGTTTCATGGGAAAAGTGAATGAAATATAATAGAAAAGAAGTGACAATGAAATATGGATCAAAGATGCTTATTAAAGGCGATAGGCATCTATGGCATAAAAACAATGTGCACTTTTTTATGGTGGTGCTTCGATTTTAATCATTGCAATGCTTTGTGTATCCAATGACAAAAGGTATGTCAGGGAGAGAAAACTTAAACATGACAGTTTAAATTCCACACCATTTTTAAAACCTAGTTTAAGAAAGAAATTCAAGTGTAAACTATTTTATTTAACATTTGCTTGGAAACTTTACGTTTGAAGGTAAAGTCTTTAGATTACTCTGGGATCAGTAATTCTAAGATCTAATTCTAGTGCTATCACTAGCTAGCTCTGAGAGGTAGGGCAAGCTACTCAATGGCTCTTGTCTTCACTTTATGTTTCAGTAATATGTATCGGTAATCTCTGGTCCCTGACAATCAAATAGCCTGTGAGGTTTTTTGCTTGTTTGTTGTTACTTAGATAATATCATGGCATAGTTATCTTTGCAGTTTCTGAAGCCATGTGGCTGTGGCTATCTTCCAGCCCACTCATTCCTGTCTGTGTGCATTTGAGCAAATTATATCACCTCTCAGCGTGTCCTTTTCCCATCTGTAGAATAAGAATAATAATCATACCTACCTAGTGGGATTGCTGTCAGAATTAAATAAGCTATATTTCAACAATTCTAATATTTAAAAAATCCCTTATTTTTGCACATATTAAAACAGGACAAATGTTAAAGAAATCAAAAATAAGCATTTGTCAGAGTTAAATTGGCAGCATTTTACCCTAGCAGTTCATAAAATTGTAGCATGTTTATACTCTAGTGGTAGATTAGAAGAATTATTGTAATGCATATGACGTGCTTAGCATAGTGTCTGGCACAAATTTTTCTCAATAGCTGATATAACATTTCTCTATAAGTAAGCAATACTTCTTATATCTAAGTTAGGAGTGATAGGTTAATAATAAGCTAATAATAATTAAAAACTTGCTGGTCACATCATTCTCGGTTTTATTACGTATCTAGTGTCATAGCATAAAATTAAGAATTTCATCCAGATTAGTCAGCATTCATTGACATTGAATATGACTCTATTTAACAGTATAGTTTTCTACAGTTAAATATTTGTGTACTTGTGTGTTAAACAGAACAATCATCTTTCTTTTTACTATATTAAAGTGATTAAAAGGGAGGGGAAATATACATTGTGAAAAAATAAAAATTAGGGAACACCAGGCTTGGTACAGAATTGAATATAATGAAAAATAACATTGCAGATGCCAATTTTGTAGGTTATAATCATCTTCCATTGTTAATTCTCAAGAATAATTAACACTAGATTAATAACCTTTAAAAAAGTGGTTACTAAAACTACCCATTTTATTATTGGTCTACAGATATTAAGCATATATACAGAAACCTTGTATCTTAGAATGTTTTTTAAAAAACTTGAAAGATGACATCACTTATCTCTTTTCTTCAAGTTTTATTTTATAAGAAACTTCAGATATTGTCTCTCTGAATTTAATAAAAAATGCATGTTAAAGAAATTAAATGTATTATGATAAACAGTTTAAACTAACCAAGGATAAAATGTGAATGATGGGAGAATATACAAATAAACTTCTTGAAACAGTCCCTAGCACAGAGTACAAGGTACTATTTAACACAGAAAGATATTTAACTGTAGAAAACTATGCTGTTGAGTAAGTATAAGTTGTCAATATCATCATCATTATTTAGTATCACAGATCATCAGGGATGGGTAGGGCCTTCCAGACAACATAGTTCAAAACCATTCAGAGAAAATGGGCCTGGAGCAAGATGGTTAAGTGAGAATTTATGCAATGAAAGATTTATAGAAATATTTTGCCTTCTTTGTTTATAAATAAACCATAGTAGATTTATTTTCATGGTTCTTTGACAAATGGTCTAATAATATAAATAAACATCATAATTCTAGATGCCATTTTTTTTCTTCAAATTCTCTAGACTTTTAGTCAAACCCTGTACAAACTGTCTTCTTGTGCTTTGGACCTTATAAAATATCTAAGGGAGAAAAAAGTATGATTTATAGAAAATTATTTGAATTATATCTCATTTAAATTCTCTACAAAAAATAATGAAATCTTCAATAAATCATCTCACCACTTTTGGTAATCAAGGGGATTTTCTGAGGAAGATGGTTTCTGAGGAGTATGGTTAAGTCAATAAACACAAACATAAAATGTTATAAAAATAAATATAATTCTTAGAAATCTGAGATCTACTTGAATCTTAATGACTTTCACAACATCCTGGGAGGGTTTTGTACTATTTATTTTAATCTTCACTTATGAAAAAAGAAATTTCTCTGCCATCCAATTAGAACTATTGTGTTATTGTTGGTAATTAATGGGAACAATTTTATTGTCTTAGATAGTTAAAATGTACACAGTGAAGAGGAAAAAATCAAAGGCTTAACAACTATGGTTCTTCGCTCAATGTTCAAGTGATTTAGGTTTTGGATAAAAAAAGAAAGAAAAATATTAAAAAGTATATATACTGAAGTTTAGAAACACATTTCTAAGTATTCAGACCCACACAAAGTAAAATAAATAGAATAAAAATATGCGAAGGAAAATTAGGGGATAGAGTTGTTCAAAATATTATTCAATCCTCTTTCAACCTCCACTAATGTTTCATCCAAAAAGAAGTTGCTTTCTATATTAACTCTCTGTTAATCAAAGCAGTTTCTTCAATATACATTACCAGTGGGATTTTTGAAAATAATAGATTCCTTTAGATGGTAAAAGCAATAATTATTACAATTTTTTTTTTTTTTTACTAAAATGATTAAGAAAAGGTTTTAAGGGAATAGAGGGGACCTACGTTCTGTAAGAAAAGAGAATACACACACAGGCACACACACATACGCACACACAGGCACACACACACACACGCACACACATATATTACCTCTCTTTCTACAATCTACATGTTACAGCTGAAAAAAAAATACGTGAAACAGTACGTATGTTTTAATACTCGTTAACTATTAAAACATAATTCTTTAAAAATGGGACTCTTCTTCCATTTCACAACAATGCAAAAATAGTTAATGCGACTGAACTCTACACTTAAAAATAGTTCAGATAGTAAATTCTATGTCATGTGTTTTTTACCACGACTTGAAAAAAAAATACATGAAAGATAATAGATTTCTATACCCAGCCATAGTGGAACAATTGGCACTAGAAATGCACTTCCAACATAAAAGAAAAAGATAAAAAAAACTATGGCTCTTCTACCTTTTAACGTGGATGAACTAACTTTTTTTAAAAAAGAAAGTAATGGCTTTTAAGTTCAAAAACACAGGGAAATAAAAGATCAAACTGATAAAAAGTAGTAAAAAAAAAAAAAAAAAAGGAAAAGCTTCATTAAAATTCAAATTTAACCAGTCATATTAAGCAGCAATGTCTTTCTCATTTTCCTGAGTATGGGAGATGAATCGAATCAATCTTTCAAAATAGGTGTGCTTTTCTTTCAGTTCAATTAATAAATACGAATCAATCCCGAACATCTAGCTTTGAAAGAAAGTTGCTCATTACTTTCTTTAATAGGTAAAAATCAGTACTTTTCATTCCATGTTACTAACATTATGTTTAAGAGTTGGACCTTTACTCAACAGAAAAATTATATATATATATATATTTAATAAATATATATATATATATTCCTGGATTTTTGTTCTAAAATTATTTACTTAAAATTATTTTCAAAAGCATTAGTATAAAAATGTGACCACAGAAGAAGTGGGCAGAGAAAATAATACTAGTTAAGATAGAGTATTTAAAATTATGAAGACAATGAAAATTTATCAGTACTAACATGGTCTCTATAGATATATGGCATACCTCGTAATGGCTTTCTTCATTCTCCTGAATGTGGAAACCCGCGGAGCTGGGACATTTCTGAGGAGTGACAGGAATATTGTCACTTTTGCTGTGTGAGTTACACTGAAAGAGATTACCAAATAATTGTGACAAACTACTCCACATTTAGAGTGTCCATTGAGAGACATGGCTGTTTGCTATGAGCCTAATAATGGAATACCACTTGAGCTAACAAGGGTCCACACCAAGAGATACATGCATTAAGATTGAGTCTTTACCACAAAGATTTTTTAATTGTCCCCGGATAAACAAATTGTTAAAATGTTTTTACTAAAACTAGAGAAATATAAGATTCAGTAATTTTACATTTACTTTTTTTAGGCAATATTTATTTATTACATTTATGACTTCAGTAGCTAAAGCTTATATGGTGCTATTTGGGTGAGATATTATTTAAGAGTTTGATATATATTACACACATATTGGCCTGTGACATAGATATTATTAACTACCTCCATTTACAGAAGAGGAGACTGAAGCATAATTCCTTCCCCCATAAAGTTATGCTGTTGCCTAGCCTTTCTGGAACCATTCCCCATATCCTTATCTACCACATGAACTGCCTTTTAAGTGATACATTTGAAATAGATAAAACTGAAAAAGCAGAAGTTTAGGGTCTTAAAATACTAATTGACTTATTTCTGTACTAAATAGACAGCACTTTTAAAAAACAGGTTATCTAAAATAATTTGCCTGGAAATTGATATGAATTATAGAACATAAGACATTACATTATGGCTTGGCCTTTCTCTGTGAACATATTAAAATGACAGTTTTCCATATCCCTCACACAAGTTTTTCATGTGAAAAGAAGACATTTTCCACTTCCTGTTTTCTTACTTCTTTTCTATATCTTTAATTAGACTCAAGGAAAGCAATATTTGTAAGTATTGCTGTTTGGCCATTTATTAAACATAACTTTGTAGGTTTTAAGGTTTCTACTTTGATAAAAATATATTGTTGTGCCTCCAGAAGAGGTTCATCATTATATATAACCTTTCTTCTTAAATAAAACTATAATATATGCATAGATTTCATGACATTATGAGCAAAGAGACTATTCTTTTCAAAGCTAGTATGCCATGTTTCCTATTCATTGATTAAATGCTACCTTTACTAGCTTAAAGAAAAATCTGTTAGAAAATTACTGTTAGACATTTTTAAAAGCAAATGTGTTTTAGAATTTTACTAGCTCAAAGAAAAATCTGTTAGAAAATTACTGTTAGACATTTTAAAAAGCAAATGTGTTTTAGAATTTTAATATGTTGTGTTCACTCTATTTTCATTTCAAGATCATCATTTTGTATATTTAAATATATGTTAAAGCACTGTCATTACATTTTGAAGATATCAATTATCTCATTTATTTTTATTTGTTTAAAATAAACAGCTATGTGGCAATGAAGAAGGCATAACTTTAAATTCATATACCCATCACTATAAGCCTTTTAGCATGAAAAATTATTTTGTATCTGTTCTCTCTTTACAATTTAATTTTAACCCTATTCAAAACTTACCTCCTCTAGCAACTCTCTTCATGCGTTATTCAACAAATGTTGACTGCCATTTTAACCTGTTTTTAAGTAACTTTCATGTGTAATTTGTAAAATGTTCCCTTGCAATATTTATTATTTGAATGTTCCTAAGTTTGTCTGAACAAATTCACTGTTAGCAACAAAGGCCTTTCCTCTCCACAGCCGCTTTTTTGGCATACAAAAAAAAAAAAAAAAAAAAGAGCATAGACCTTAAAACAGTTATTTTCATCTGTGATGTCCATAGACATTTTAATCATTCAAATCCTATCCCTAGCCTCTCCACATATCTATTCATGCTGATTAATCTTTTTAAAAGATTTCATGTATTATACAGTTTTTCTCCTAAGAAACATTTCCTAAATTTCTCTGGCCCGGCAGTGAGTCTCACTCTGACTATATATTAGAATCACCTGGGGAGATTTTTAAAAATGTCAATGACTGAGCCCCACCTCACATCAGTTAAATTGAAGCTCAGATACAAATATTTTTAAAATATTCAGGCAATTCTAATGTGTAGCCAGAGTTTAGAATCCTTGGGTTAAGGTAAAAATTTCCTTGTCTAGCACTCAGGAAGCTACATTAAATTTTGGCCTCACTCCTATTTCAATCTGATATCTTCCTCCACAGAATTTTTTCTTCCTTGTTAAAATTTAACCCATCATATATTGGGTTTCCCCCCACCCCATGGATATATCATAAAAGTGTCTGAGTCTGAAAAAAAATCCTATATTTGTATAATAGTTTTTGCTTTAAATACAAAATCTTATGTATTATCTACAAGGAACCTCTGTAGACTGGTAGAAAATATAATCCATCCTTTAAAAGATTATGAAGACACAGGTTCAGATATATTCATTGCCATTTGCTCAAGGATTTGCCCTGTAAAAACAGGACAAGTGTTCACTTCATTCTATTTTGGGCAATTTCTACTGTGCCATATCTCCCTTAATGGGTTCATCTATTACTCATTCATTCACTCATTCTATTGTTTGTTTGTTTGATAATCAGACATTTACTGAGTGCATGTTATGTGTCAAGATTGTACTGGATCATCAAGATATGGCGTTTAATATCTGTAATACTCTCACATTAGCCCTGAAACAATATGAAAATAAATAACCACCATGATGCGTGAACATGCCACCTGCAGACTGCTAAGGGACAGAGAAGAGTATGCATAGACTCCCAGGTTAGACACATGAATAGAGAGTCTCAAGAGATGGACTGATGAGGGAATCATGGTTAGCACACATTTGTGACAGAAGGAACTGCATATGCAAAGGCCAGAAGACACGAATTCTCATGAGCCATGAGTAATTTGATAGTAGTTCAAACATGAAGAATGTAAGGATTGATTTCAGAAGAAATAGAACCTGTCAGTGCATTAAATTCAATAGTACAACATATAACAAGATGTTGTAGAATTGGACTTCATATAAAGGCCAACAGTGCCAAGAGTGAGCTTTAAAGGTCATTCTTTTTCTTCCAACTTTTCCAAGAAAATATGCAACATAACAAAATGAGTGCATTTGCAATATCATTGTGATGCCAAGTTAAGTCCTTCCATCCCTGAAAGATCTCACCCCTAAGCCTCTCCTGGGTTTCATTCTGGAGCAGCTCTTGTTTTTGGAACAGTGAATGGCATCAAAGGAAAATTTTTAACTTACTGTTCTTTCCTTATTTTTTAAAATTGAGTCTTATGAGGTAAATTTCCTCTGCAAATTATAAATATATAACTCAGAGCAAAATAAAAGAAAAAAGTAACACCGTAAACAATATTTTGAGATTAACTATTATAAATAGCCAAACTTTTAAGAAAAAAAATTCTTATGGGAAAAAATTTAATCACTATGAATCCTTCCTAACAAATTTCTACTTCCGGAAGAGTTGCAACATTTTCTAAAAATAATATTTATTTTAGAAGTCTCAGCTTGGTGCAATGGCTCACGCCTGTAATCCCAGCACTTTGGGAGGTTGAAGTGGGCGGATCACCTGTGGTCAGGAGTTTGAGACCAGCCTGGTCAACACGGCAAAACCCCGTCTAATGAAAATATAAAAATTAACCGGGTGTGGTGGTGCATGCTTGTAATCCCAGCTACTTGGGAGTCTGAGGCACAAGAATAGCTTGAACTCAGGAGGTTGAGGTTGCAGTGAGCCGAGATTACACCACCGCACTCCAGACTGGGTGACAGAATGAATGAGACTCTGTCTCAAAAAAAAAAAAAAAAAAACCTCTCAAGTTTCATCCAACCCAACAATTTTACTGTTTGCCAAATTTAATATAAATGACTGCATATTGAATTATGGGTAAGATGGATTTGCTAAATCAGATTTCTATTGGGGGGTACATATGTAAATCAAACTTGAGAAGTCTAAAGTTCAATAATAACAATCATATTCAATGAAAATCACTGAAAATACATTTGTTTTATACTTTAAACCAGTTCTTCAATGATTGAAAGTCTGTATTGTAATATGTGGATAAATCTTGCCACTCCAGCCGGGCGCGGTGGCTCAAGCCTGTAATCCCAGCACTTTGGGAGGCCGAGACGGGCGGATCACAAGGTCAGGAGATCGAGACCATCCTGGCTAACACGGTGAAACCCCGTCTCTACTAAAAAATACAAAAACCTAGCCGGGCGAGGTGGCGGGCGTCTGTAGTCCCAGCTACTCGGGAGGCTGAGGCAGGAGAATGGCGTGAACCCGGGAGGCGGAGCTTGCAGTGAGCTGAGATCCGGCCACTGCACTCCAGTCTGGGCGACAAAGCCAGACTCTGTCTCAACAAAAAAAAAAAAAAATCTTGCCACTCCAAAACATCCATTGTAGTTCCTGGGAAAATTACCATTCACTACCTATAGAAATACTGGCTCAAAGTTTTCACATAATCAGGTATTTTTACTCTTTCATTTTTGATACAAATTTTCAAAAAAGAACTTCTAGCCATATTAAGAGAAAAATAATCAACAGTAGTAAAAACAACAAAGTTTTATGAAAGATCTTCTTTGCTAAAAAGAGGGTTCTTTACATTTTCCACTCAACTGTAATGCGGTAGCAATGTTTAATATTATTTATAATTCTATTACTACTCCTACTTTCTTACAAAATCAAAGTTTTTTACTAAAAATCAATAGCACTTTCATAAAAGTTTTGCAGTCATTATAGAGGCAATAGTTTTGTGCTTTTGTGCTATAGGTTTCATTAAATAACACTTCCACTTATTTAAAAACTCCCACTGAAAATGTTATTCCTACCTATTTTAATAAACTAAAGATTCTTTTCACGAAGAATTCTAAAACAGAACATTTGTTTAATAATTCAAAAGAAATTCATATTTGCAGAAATGAATCTACTTTAAATAATAGTCTAAACTTAGTGTCTTCAACTTCTCTCTATCCATTTTTTTAGAGATCCGCATGTATTAGGTTTCAAGCACGCCCATTCCACTGAAATGGCCCTACTACAATCACCTATGATTTACACATTACTAATTCAAACGGCAATTCTCAGTTCTTATCTAATGCAACACAACTGAGTACTACCTCTTGTTTCATTTATGTATTGGCTTTCAAGGACGCTATACACTCATGGCTTTCTTCTCCTGCTCTCTCTCTGGAATCATGCAACTGTTTGTGCTGTTGTCAAAATTGAAAGGACTAGAGAGGATGAAATGAGTACTTCCTCAGAAAGTGTTTTCCTCAGTGGAGTCAGTTTAGCAATTACACCCATATTGAACAGGTTCTGATTCCAAAATATTTTCTCAGACACAGGAACAATCTTCTATCCATAAGAAGATAAGAAAAGAGCTCTTAGAACACCTCCAATCATTCTTTCATCAAAGCACGTATCTTTATACTTATATCTAGAAACTAATAAAATTTATATTTTAAGAGACCCACAGTACAGATTCTTATTCTTTCTGAAAAATTGTTCTAATCATTTAGTATCCTGAAATTTATTCTGGCCCAAATAAGGATATCTTGAGCCTATACCCACAGCCTTTTCTTTAATGTTTTCTATGTACTTTCTTTTTTTGCTTATTTTTTGTTATCTTTAAACATAACCAGAAAATTGAGCTAAAATGCTCATCAAACTTTATTGAACAAATCAGTGTTCAGCTGCAGTGACACCTATTTTGATTTAAAATGAAAATGTCATATGACAAATTTTTAAAACCGAATGTTATATAAATGCCTAATCAAATCATAGAAATGTAGATGGCTATAATACATATTAATTTCAAAATGGGGATTGCTTATGTGAAATGAGAAAAATAGGCAGATCATAAAAGGATATGAAGGAAATGTTAACTCTAGAGTATCCAGTGAGTCTGTTTTTTAATTTTTTTTTGGCTTTTTTCTTTCTTTAAAACTTTGAGACAGAAATCAATACACAAAAATCAGTAGCATTTCTACACAATAAATATTCAATCAAGCACCAAAACAAGAAGTTAATCCCATTTACAATAGCTACAAAAAAGACCTATGAATATATTTTACCAAGGAGTTGAAAGATCTTTACAAGAAAAACTACCAAACACTGATTTAAAAAAAGTCATAAATTGCACAAATGGAAAAACATCCCATGTTCGTAGATTGGAAGAATTAATATTGTCAAAATGACCATACTGCCCAAAGCAATCTATGGATTCAGTGCAATCCCTATCAAAATGCCAACATCCCTTTTCACAGAAGTACGAAAAAAACATATCCTTTTTAAAAGACATCTGTTGAAAATCCATATAGAACCAAAAATAGCCTGAATAGTCAAAGCAATCCCAAGCAAAAAAAAAAAAAAAAGAAAGAAAGAAAAAGCTGGAGGCATCATATTACTAGACCTCAAATTATACTACAAGGTTATCATTAAAAAAAAAAAAAAAAAAAAAAAAAAAAAAAAAAAACTGGAGACAGAAATATCGTAAAATGTTAGCATATTTTAATTCTAGGTGATGAGGACATAGGTATTTTCTTTTCTTTTTCTTTTTTGTTTTTCTTTCTTTTTTTTTTTTTTTTTTTTTTTTTTTTTTTTTTTGAAATGGAGTCTCGCTCTGTCGCCCAGGCTGGAGTGCAGTGGCGCAATCTCAGCTCTCTACAAGCTCCGCCTCCCGGGTTCCCGCCATTCTCCTGCCTCAGCCTCCCGAGTAGCTGGGACTACAGGCGCCCGCCACCTCGCTCGGCTAATTTTTTGTATTTTTGTGTGACGGGGTTTCACCATGTTAGCCAGGATGGTCTCGATCTCCTGACCTCGTGATCTGCCCGCCTCGGCCTCCCAAAGTGCTGGGATTATGGCGTGAGACACCACGCCCAGCCAGGTATTTTCTTATTTCTCTTTTTTGTTCCTAAGTTTTCCAGACACCTGACAATGCAAATACACATAGGAAAACAATTCGCAAAAATAATTTGTTAGTTTAACAAAATTGATAGATCTGGTTAAAAATCTGTTTCATCCAGCTCAAAAGGTTAATGGTTTTGAAAGTGCTTTATAAACTGTAAATGTTGAAATTGTGCATCTTCAGAAATAAAGATGCCACATGCATGTAAGGTTTCTTCTCATTTGTCTCAGTCATTCTCCTTTTTGGAGGAAATGTTTTTCCAAAGTTCAGTGAGGAACATGCTAGCTTTTCCTTTTCCTATGGCACTATAGCTTATAAGTCTTTCTCTACTTAATTTAAATACAGTTTTCCCTCTTTTATTTCAAGAGGGTACAGTGATTTGTATTTACCTAGTTGGTTTTGGCTTTACCTTCTAGAAATTATTATTTAAAATTAGGAACATTAAACAAAGCATTTGGCTTAGTCATCATGCTTTCTTCCTCCAACTGAACCCTTGGCAGTTCATGACAAGCAGTAACTTTGTCACAGTAATATATTAACTAACTAGGTAAACTTGAATTTATCCACTGCATAAATAAGCTTATGTTCAACTTCAGGAGCCTGACACATGTTCCTACCCAGTGGATTTTGCAAAGTTCACCTTTCCAGTTCTTCTAGGGGCAGGAGACCTCCTTCAACCCCACTGCAAGTTGACTGGCATCCCTTCAATACTCTCTTGACCCTACAGATAACGCTCATCAATTCCTTTATGTAAGTCCTCTTCTATCCTCACAATTCCCATTCCAGATCTTTCCACCGAGAGACACCCTTTTTCCTTCCTTCTTGATGTCTTAAAGGTGGGAAAAGTCCTCTCTTCTCCCTCAAAAGCACTTCCTCTCTCCTTTGTTCTAACAAGCCATTTCATTTTTAACCAGGTTTGCAGAGTCTAGCCAGATGGAGGTAGTCACTACTGCTCAATGAACAGTGAGAAGCTGACTGTTGCACATGGGATTTATAAGAAAACAAAAGCTGATTTTAAATCGTCTTCTGGAACAGGTCATTAAATAGACCAGTTGACTTCCCTCAGTTATAGTTCCACGTGATCAAGTGAAATTAATAGATAAGATATATTTCTTATTGTGTACTTAGTTGTTGCAAGTGGGCCACTTGTTAAGTGTTTGTATAATATTTACCTCAATTTGCTGCCTTATGGTACAATAAATGGAACCAATATGTTCCAAAACAGTTAAGATATAAGAGTGCGTTATGTGTAAAAACACCTTAACAAATCTAAGTAAAAAGAGGATTGGGGAAAAAAAGCTAAGGATGTTGAAGTCTGAAGTAATTCAGTAAGTGGATTAAGCTTATGTACCAGATAAAACACTTTTTTTCTTTGTTTAGAAAGTCTCCTTTTATATGCTATTCCAAGATTTAATGGTCTCTATCATAGGCTGGCTGACATTTTTCAAACAATTCTAACAATTTAATAAAATGTTTAGGTGCCATGTACCGTAACCAAAAAATAGCTTTATCCTAGCATTTTATTGCGTAAGTGGTATTTCAGAGAAATCTTTTGCCATAAATATCTTGGTTACTATAAAGTTTTAGCAACTCTGTGCATTGTTCATTTCCTGAGAATGCGTGTTCCATTGAGTTTCTGTCTATGTGTGACTTTCAAGGCTTTTCTTAAGAAACTTTTGACAAATGCAGAAATAAAAGAGATAGAGATAGCAATAGAGTTATATTCCCAAAATAAATAATCATTTAGCTTTGGAGAAAGCTCTGCTAGGCTGAATTTATTCTCCTTTTCTCAGCAAACAATTTAATGAAAGTGGAGAGAAAGGCAAACATAGTTTTTTTTGTATTCTTACAGAATTTTTGGTAATGTAATCAAGAATTAAGCAATAGAACTCTATGTCAAACTTATTCAGCAGGTTCCCTCTAAATGTGCAGTAACAGAACTGACCATTAAATGTGCCAGAGTGTTCAAGGCAGATGTGCTAGGTTGCTGGGCATGGGGGTGTGAACACAATTCTGCTAAGTGAATAAATAATGGGAATAAGACCATGTATTTTCCAACATCTGGCTGTAAATTCCTTCATAAGTAATTACTATACTTCTAACCTCTCTAACTTAATAGAGATAAACTGGATGCAATTTCAAGTCATTACTAACAAAGGAGGAACAAAACAAAACCACTTTTATGAGAATCACAAATCGTAGCTCCTTCTGTGCACATTATGTCACTTTTTCTTTAAATGGATAGTGGATGTTATATGAGTTTTACGCAATTCTTTTAACCCAGTTGCTATGAGCATGCATTGAAATAAAATTTCCTTAGAAAGTATACTTCAAACGCTAATGGTCTACACTTTACAATTTTCCCATTGGTTCCCTCCTTGTATTATTACCTTACTGTAAAGCCATTTCACAAGAGCAATAATGCATTGAAAGGCTTTAAATTACAGGATTACATGTTATATTGCTTGAGCAAAGCTCTATTAGTCAGCTTTGCACATTGCAACTTAATTCTGTATTTTAAATAAGTGGATGCAAGCAATGCAGGACTTTGGAACTTCCCAGACCCTTGAAAAGAAATGAAAATAAATACTTCTGTTCAAACGTATTCCAAGGAATACAACAACAGACAATTTTGGGTGCCACAGTTAACCAGGATTATGTTTAAGACCATTGTTTTGCAGTTCATTTCAATTTATTTCATTATTTACTGTGATAAAATCCCTGGGATTTTCCCCATATGATTATCATTTAACCATATTTATACCTTGAAGAAAAACTAAAATGGAAATTTCTGCAACACAGATAAACGTAGATTGACTAAACATTTATTAAATTTCAAATATAATGGGAGAGGTCCTGTTTTAAAAGTGTTCACTAAGAATTTAAGGGTGAACATTTCCAGATTAAACTGAAAGACTTCAGGGATGGAAAAATCATCAATTGCCTTTACTGATTTCCACTGTTGCGTTTCATTTTCTCTCCAGGTAATTAGTATTTCAGAATACGAAAGTCAATCCCTTTTCTAAACTTTCTAAGGAGTTCTGAAATACTGACAGATACATACTGAAACTAACTTGTTAGAAAACAACAGTATTAGTTTTTAGCATGTTTCATTAACTGCATATATGAGCCTAAAATGGAGATGAGCCCAAGTATGTAGCAATGGGCTTTCCAGGCAGAAAATAATCTTCTATACAAAGGTGGCCATTTGTGAATTACAATCATAAGTGTGGACACACACACACCATGCTTATGAATACATGTTTTATGTGTGTGATTACCTTGTTCAGGTAAGTGATCACATAAACTTGTATTCATGGAATATTTATTAAGCAAAATCAAGCACTGTATCTGCATAAAATATTTCATTTTAAAATATTTTAAAAATTATACATTATATTAATACAAATATTTATTTATAAATTTGTGAAAGTGCTATAAATAAACCACATACCTTACTAAGTTAATCTACATAATACTTAGCACAAATGCATCCTGGATTTTAGGGCAGAATATTTCTGAAAAGATATCCTCATTAAGAATTATAAATACTTTTTGAAATTTCTGTGGTAAGGAGAGGAGTTTTAAAAGCCTAAATTGAATATAATTTCTAGTAATATGGTTATATTTATTTATATTATGAAAATTTTTTGTCCAACATAAACCTTTAACATAATATTAGCCTTGGCTATGTGCATGCCAGTCTTTAGAAACAGTCTGCAGATCAACCTTCAGCCAATGAAATCAGGTAATAAATTTGGAGATTCAAATCTGGCGTGCTTTAAAGTGAGTTTAAAATTCAAGGCTGTGTCAATTATTTGAATATTGTCTTTTTGAGGCAAATTCTTTAAAAAGTTCAGTGGTTTACTATGCTTCTCTTTCTGTATAACACTTTATAAAATCAACCCTGAAGCTTGAATTTATATTTGTAAGAGGGTAGATCAAGAGAGAATGCGGTGAGGGGGGAGGGAAAGAAAGGGAGTGCACAAGCTTTCTTTTTTTTATAGTGCAGTAAAAAGAAACAAACAAACCCTACACTCTGAATATATCATTTCAAATTGTGTTTTTGCAAGTGGAGTGTTTCATGTTTTGATTTTAAATTCATTTATGCAACTTGAACAGTATCTAAATAGGAGTAAAAATGTCTCACTTTTTAATTACTGATTTAGAGTAAAAAGGATGTTCCTGAATACCCTGGAAATGTGCCACCAGCTATGTAGGGGGTATTGGGCTTGAACCTCAGCTCCATCATCATCTGACTTAGTTTCACAGACTTGGTGGCCTTCTCCATACCGTATAAGTTTAGACCAAAGGATCTCCTCTGCTTATCCAAGTCAAAAACGTAAGATATTATTAGATGTGTTACCTCAAAACTTAAGGTAGATTTTTATTTGCTTGTTTGTTTAATATCATTCTCTAACTTTAGACTTTTATAAAATGATGTAAATAAATGATTAGTTGATCTAAATGATTAGTTGTTAGCTGTAGGAAATATGAAACTTTACCACAACTTTAGTTATACATTTGCTTATCTCACTGATATCTTTGAAAATATGTGATACTCTATTAAAACTAAATTATGATTTTTAACTCTCATTTCCACATATGTTTTTCAGTTCACAAAGAGAAAAACACCACAATCAAAGGCCTGATGTTTGTTGACTGTACCTCCACTTTCTTCCCAGAAAAAGAATTGGTGCTTCGAATACCTTTTGGAATAGTTTAGAATAAATCAGGCCAAATTAAAGAAACTAATTACAGTAATGTTGGATGGGAACTCTTCAACAAGCCTGAAACCTAACTAACTGTGAATGTTTAAAAGGCCAGAATGTTTTTTTAAATCTATTTTTAAAATGAAAGTTCTATATATTTTAAGGAACAAAATCAAAGTATGTGAGAAACATGCTTATTTTCAAGGTCTTAAAAATGTTTCTTCTTATAGGTCTGGGCAAAGAATCCCTGAAGGAATATACTTTAACAAACAAGGAAATGTCTGTAGATGTAGTCACTGTTAATAGAGTCTGTCTTTTGAATTACTCCCTTTGTTTCCAAGCTTCAAACTAATATAACTTCAGCAAAACTACTTTCCTGTTTATCTTTTAATCCTCAGGCCACAGAACTGTAACCCTTAGAAGACTCTCTGGAATACTAACACTTCTCTGATTTATCCTCATAAAATTGTTTTCCTGATGAAAGGAGGTATGTAAAGAAACCAAAAGAGATTACAGAAACCTATACAAAAACCTACTTTGAAACTGTATATTAATAAATATGAAGCATAACTAAGAAACACATTTCATTTTTAGAGAAGAAAATCATAAAATACTATACGATTCTATACTCTCCTCAAAAAGCACATGGAATGCTGTAACTTTTATTAAGATTCTCTCAAATAAATGCATGCATGCATTCATTCATTCAAATAGTTTTGAACTTTATTAAAAATACATATAAGAAATAATTTTGTCTTCAAAGAGTTGACAGTATATCAAAGTTCATTTTGATCAACTCTCTACATCTCACAGATACATTCAGCAATATATATATCATTTTAGAAAATTTAAAATGATGGTGAAAGAAGAATAAAATTCAAAAACAAGAGAGTAGATAGTGTTATTTCTACAATGTGTGTGTGTGTGTGTTTTTTTTTTCCCTGCAGTGTTCTTCAAAAGAATACAGAATGGATATCTTTGTTAGAGAACAACCATGTTTTTGTTTTAAAATGATATTAAAATAAATACATTTACTTCAAGTAAGGATTATTAAGTTCATAGCAGTTTTCTGTGACATGGAAGTGGGGGGCAATATTTAAACATGATTAAACAATATATAGAGAACATTTTATAAAACATTTATTTTAATATTAATGATACTGATAATAGCAATCCACTTTGAAATGAAAATAATAAATAATTCAGGAAAATAATTTTGGAAGAGCAATATATACATTCTAATAATTTTAGGAAAAGCAATATATAAATATATATATTAAATATACATATTTATAAATATATAAATATATATATTAAGTATGTATAATAAATATATAAATATTTATATAAATAAACATAAATATTTATATATATATATTTATTGAAGCGTGCCTTTTTTGTGATCTTGGATTAGCATTCTGTTACAATTCTAAGCTCTTTCATAAAAGTTTTTCTTCAACCTTACATGATAAGGATCTAACAAGACCAAGTGAACTTTTTCACTTCCTTTCAATGAACTAAAATAAAAGATGTTGCTAGACAACTCACATAGGTATTTTTTTCTTATCATTTGATTACCAGGAGATCTAAGATAAACAGAAAATGAGACCATGAACACAACACTAATTTGTGTTGGTGTTCTTGTATCATTATGGCAAGATGTTGTTTAAAGTACTCCTACAATCCAGAATATTTTGCAATCACCCAAACAGTTATAGATTATGTAAAATATATATGCATAACTTTATTCACCTTATAATGGGTAGGAATCTGTGGGATGTTTATGTGCATGCAGCAAAGTGGAAGAAAGCAGCATCATAAGGTAGCTGGCTTCCTTGGAGACTCAACATGAAAAGAAACAGGAAATCAGTGTAAATATGATTCACCCTCCTGACACTGAGCTCAGTAGCTCTGAATCCCTCTTTGCCCTTCTTTTAGCCCTAGCTCTTTTTAAGTTCTATTAGGTCTTTTTCTGTCTCCTCTCCATGGCACAGAACTCTGAGCTTGGAAACAGGGCTTGAAAATTGTGCTTCTAAGTAAGAATTTGTAGCAATTCCTTTCCCTTTGGGTGATTTCAATATCTGGTAGACTCATGGAATATTAGAGTTGAAAGGGGCATTACAGATTGTTTTCCTCACCTCTATTATAGATGAAGAAATGAAAGCATAGAGACTAACTTATCTGAGATGAAATTTTCAGAGATCAATGAATGATGTATTTTATTTTATTTAGATGACCTAGGGTAAAAATTATCTGAATTCCCTTTATGATAATTGAAGCAAAGACAAATGCAGATATATTCTCAATGCCATACTTTAAATTATATGTTGACATCCTTTTAAAAGGACCTTCTAACTCTGATCAATGTTTCTCACGAGTCACCCAGATCACTACTATGCAAAAGGCTAATAACAAACACCTAACATAGACTAGATTTAGACCACTAGCTCATTCAATTCAGATGGCCATTAATAGGGGAAGAAAACTCCCCCTGGAGACACTTTTAACCAAATCTGAAGAAACTGTCTGCTTAACTCAATATTCAAATGTATTCATAAAACACACCTTTTATTTAAGTCAAAATATCTCTTCAGAATCTGTGAGATCAAAAGGGCCAATTGGATATTCTAAAAGATCAGCTAAAAAGGAGGATCTGATGAGTTTAAAACCAAATACTCTGATAAAATGTATCTGAATACAATCAAAATATAGCTCTGAGTGTAAGAGCTGTATATGCAATTTATTCATATAACTTGGATCCTGTTGTGTTCATGGTTGATTGTGATCAAGGTTTGACTGAACTTTACCAACCTGTACTTTGTGTTTTTAAGCTGATGCCATTGCACATATCTTTTCAAAACTACAGAATATTATTTCCATTCCTATTCCCTAGTGAGCTCTCTAAAGCATGAAAAGAATAGAAATTTGCTTACCATCTTATTAAAATAAAGAGCTAAACACGATAAGGGAAGCTTAGCTAAGGAAGGAAAACCCATACGCACACATACACCTAATAAAGTGTGCATTCAGCAAATATTTACAAACTTTTAAACAAGCAACAGAAAGTACATATGAAAGATAACAAAACCTTATTTTCTGCTGCTCATTAAACTGAAACTATTTGCGAATGAAGTTTTCTTTAAAAATAAAGTCTGTTCCTACACTCCCTTATTTCAATTGCCTACCTTATAAATTGAACACTAGCTAATAAACCACACTTCACTTGTTGAAACCTTTATCCACTCTTTTGATGGTTTATGTTGATGTCAAGTGAGTCAAGTTAAACAAAGCAACCACTTCTGCTCAATTTATTCTTCATGTATAAACAAGCATACATGCATACATTTTAAAATGGCCTGCCACAAAACTGGGCCTTTGAGAATATGTTGCTTGTAAAATTGGTACACACTTGCCTCACATATATTTTACTGATACAGTATATTAAGGGCTAAAATTGTCCTTTCCATTTTTTACCATCTTTGAGAAGCCTGAGTCAAATGATTTACCATATTCTAGAAACATTTTATATTTCAAATCCTTTTTGAAATATAACCACTAATGAGTTATTTGATTATCATAATCAGAAACACTAATCACTACAGTCTTGATGAAAATGCAGACATTATCTCAAGAGGGCTCTGGTCGAATAAATGTGTTGATATGCTGTTTGTTTTTATGATAGTTATTCAGTGATTCAGTGTAAAATAAGTTTGTGGGAAAGAAGTGACAAATACTTGGTGTGAGAATCCGATACAAATAGAACATAAGCAAGACAGAATCTGCCATAAGTTTTCTTTTAAATCTACTAAAAGATAAAGAGATACATGAATATTCCCTTACTAAATGTCTCAGAGTAATAATGCTCCTTATTAATATAAACTGTTCTGCAGGTTTCAGGTGTCATGCTTTCATTTTAACATCATGTATATGATAAACTGTTAAGGACATCTCCCTCTGCTATACCCAAATCCCCTGAAGAGACATTCCCTATATACAGGATATGATCATCTCTCTCTCATTCCCTCCCGTCTACAGAACAGGTACATTAGGAAAATGGTGTGTCTTGGGTGTCCAGATAAGCAAAAGTGGGGCTGACTGACCAGTGTCATGAACTGTGTATGGCTGTGTTCAAGGATGATTGGCTCCTTCCCAGTGATTTTGTGAACATTTAAGCGAAGAGGAAAAGAAGAAGGCCTCAGTTGGTGATTGAGATTGAAATTGAGGGGCTAGAGTATAAAAGGATCCAACTGCAGCCATGTACAAGTTGTGAAGACACAGTCTAAAGTAAACAGATGTTTTGAGTAATGTACAAGTACAAACTAGAAAGGAAGAGAGAGGTGAGAGGAAGAGAAGGAGAGAGAGGCACAGAGAGAAACTGCCTTATTTATCATTTTTCCCCCACTTTAGATAAAGACTTTAGTGTTCATTTTTTTCTCCTTGGTTTCCATGAGATCTCTATTTTAATTTAGTTAGTGTAAGTGAATTTTTGCTTCTTATAACCAGAAGTGTGTTCAACAGTAACTTTTATAATTGTAACATTATACATTATTAAGACTATCTTTTTAAACTGGTAGGAGACTTAGCACTTTGTTACTGTTTTTGATAGTAAGAGCAAGAAAAGAGAAACAAACTTTCAAATGCAGTATTACTTAGGCAAAAAAAAAAAAAAAAAAAATGATTTGTATCCTAATTCACCATCTTACAAGTTTTTATAATCACGGTAGCAGTAAATTTTACTATTTTTTTCCTGTTGTAAAAAAATAGGCAGGGAAGTAGAGTATGTACTCATAAATAAAATAGATGACCCACTATTTTTATATTATTATGATAAGGCTACTAAGTACTCCCCACATATCAAATGCATTTAAATCTAAGGATTAATACAATTTTATTACTTCTTTTGTAAAAGATTTATGATATTTTTTGATCATGCAAAATAAATTTACTTATAATTAATTGAACTCTTATTTGTGCTTTCAACCTTAGGTTTTCCACTTACTTCTCTCATGCACTTTGGAAGGAGTATTCTGCACCATCTATTTTCAACCTACTTAATTCTGTTATGCCTCAGCTTTGCTAAAACTTGACAAAAATTACTCTTGGAAAGTCATCATTCTTTTTTCTTCCAGAATGCTAAGCTCTCCCCTACTGTACGTCTCTGTTCATTTCACTATCCTTTACTGTTCCTTTCCCGTTGGAAACATCGTTCATGTTGGTGTTTCTCAAGTCTGTATTATTGGTTATTTTATCTTCTCACTATTTAGTATTTCTCTGGAGAACTTCATACAATTTTGTGCATTCATTTACCTCCAATATAGATATCGAAGTGATGACATCCAAAGTTACTGCTTCAGGACCAATTGTTCTATGCTTCATGCCAAACAAACAAAATATTTTTTGCTAAATATTTCAGCTGAGATTTCTTCAGGCATCTTAAAACAAACTTGTCCAAAACTCAAGCTTATACCTTCCTTACTCAATCCTCTTTCCCTTTGGCATCCAAAGCAAATACAGCTTCTTTAACATTTGTTCATCTGTATGCTAATTGTGTGCATGTTTTGTCTGTTTCTTCCTTGATGTCTTCAGTGCTGTGCATAGTGTCTGGCAGGTAACAGATTCTTAAAAAGATTTTGAAATAAGCTCAACATTTTCAATTTCAAATTCTGCTGTGGAACCACACATTACATTGCCATTCATAGAGCTATAAAAATTTGCTATGGCTAATTGGAAAAACTGAATATCTGAGATTGTTTAGTTCAGAGAGTTTGCATGGAGGCATAGTCCTCAGAGTGTTGTAATGGAAAAGAGCACTATAGTCAGTGTAAACCCATGAGCAAGTGATACAACACTTAGCCCTCAGTTCCCTATGGGGATAAAAACCCCTCTTCTGCCTGTCAAGGAAGGTAGACAAGAAGTTCAAATGAGATAATTAGATGTGAAATAATTAGAAAAGTATGAGGGAATAAAAAAAGTCAGTTTCTGTTAATATTAAAATTTAAAATTATATATAATATATTCTCACTATTTCTTATTAAGTTTTAAAACTATCTTGATGTTCATTTTTCAAAATAGGAGATTAGGGTAATGTATTTTTAACATCCTTACATTCTTGAAACATATCCATGTAACCAATAACAAGTTTACCCCTACAATAACCTGAATAAGATGCTATCTGTTCCCCATACAGATACTATTCCAAGAATAAGCATTGGCATACTATTGTTCAGAATAAGCATTGGCAAACTGATACTTGATATCTAAACACTGTTTGCATTTACATGTAAGAGATATGACTTAATAAACCCACACATTTTAAGATATGTAGTTTTAACTTTTGCTGGGAAATGACAGGATTAGACAGATTTTTCACATGCATTTTTAAAGGAGATATGCAGAATAAGAATGAAAGAAAGTATAGGTTTCCAGGTAAAAAAGGAAAATATTAACTGTATTCTGACTGTCACTAAAGCTCAGGACCCTTATCACAACTTTTTGAAAATTCCTGAGCTGTAGCATTAATCCCCTTGAAAGGGAGACACTCAATTTACAGTGTATTTTGCATGTCCCTAAACAAATCTTGAATGATGAATTTCACTGTCTGACTGAGGTGGTTTACCTCAGCACATAATTTCTTATATTAATAACCTTTCCCACCAGAGTGAATGACCTTCTATAAATATAATTCCTCCATTCAATCAAAAAATTAAAGCCTGTAACCACCTCACAATTCATCATCTTTTCACGGGCAATTGTTGAGGCAAAAACAAACACAAATCCCCACTCCTCAAGCCATGTAATGTAAAATTATGCAGTTTTCTGCATTTATGTAACATCGATATATTGAAAATTATGTAGCATTTCATACTTCAAATCAATTATAGTGAGTGAATTCCTGTTTCCAGTGAGCTATAATTTTCTGAGAAAAAGATATATCTGTATCTATATATAAATACATATATATATATAAACTCCTTTCCAAAATCAAAGGTATCCTAAAACAATAACTTCCTGAATGTTTGTATATTTCATATCTGTCTTTTAAAAAATGCTTCTTCCTATGAATAATTCTGAAATTATTATAAAACCAGATTACATATTTATCCTTAAAATCTGCAACACTACCATTTACATAAAACTATCTTAGAGTGAATCTCAGAATTTAGGAATGAAGGTTTCTTCTTTGAATGAAGATGATCAATGCTTATGCTGAATTTCATAATGCATAAAGATCCTAAAATATATACTTAACCTGACAGAAGTTATGTTTCCCTCTTGCAAAAATCTCTACCTACAAGACTGAATCTAAGAGCAGATAATTGAGTTGTGTCACTAAATCCCCTTGTAAATCAGAAGATTGAAGACGAAAGACTTCAGATAATTGGTATATTGTCAAAGTAAATAAATTAGAAATATTGAATAGCATTTTAAATTGCAATATATTTAACTACCTTCAATTATGGGAACTATGCAAGCAGACATTGTATTTACGTGAGAGAAAGGGTATTTTTAAAAAAACGAAAAAGCGAAGTTAGATTTAGTATAGCTCTCTGTGTAAGTTAGGCAACTCGGTCATCTTGAGCATGTTCTGTTGCCTTATCCAGTTGACAAAACTAGAGTGAAGGGTTATTTTTTGCATATGGTCCTTTGATAAGCCATCTTTATTTTACCAGGAATATATAAAGTCAAAGCCAATTTCAGCGGAAGTCCTGACAGATCTAAAATTTGCCACATGAATACACACACATATATGTCATGAATGTATGCTTTGCATAAAGCAGGAGAAAAGCACATATTCAAACCTCACTGGGAGAATAAAAAAGACTAATACACAGTATTTATGTCTCAGAATATCAGACCTCAAGGGAAGACCACGTGTACAAAAAGTGATTTAATTAAAGGGGAATTGTTATCTGAGTGCTTCCTATTTTGAGTACAGTGGGGCTGAGGTGAGAGGTTAACAAAACTTCTGGAGAAATATACAAAACAATTCTAAGAGTAATAGTTTCAACAGTCATTTAAACTGTCCTGAAATGTATTCAAGTCATTGGTAGCCGATTTCACATAGCTAATTTGTAGAACAATTAAGGTCAATTTACTGTTCAATGTAAGGTCAGTATCACTGCTGAGAGAATAAAAAAAGTTTATGTAAACTTTGTCAACTGTTCCCTAAGATGACTTGCGACTTAGGTTAACTTGTCTTATTTGTAAATAATGTCAATATTTATTTTCATAAAGATAAACCAGATTATGTCTTCAATTTACTATATTCAAGTATCAGAAAATGCTTCTAACTGAAACTAGTAGTCAATGTGATTGTGAATTGATTAAACAATTGTGTGAGAAACAAGTGTGATACAAATGTACTTAATCAAAAATTATTAATATTTTATAAAAATGTTTGATAGTATATAAAATATATATCTAGCTGTAAATGTCATGTTCCATTTGGAATTTTAAAAAATTGATCAGCTATTTCTTCCTCAAAACCAGGAGAAGAATTTCCCTGCTTTCTTTTTATGTAGACTTTCCCTTCCTAACCTGAGAATGAGAACTATAGTACACTTTGCTTCCAAATGGTCAGGAGAGCTAACTCAAGGAATGCTAATAGACATTTTCTATCTTTAATTGTCATGATTCTACAGATGTGTAGGAGGAAAGTAATAGGACAAACTTATTTCAACAACTCACCCAGAAGTAACTTCCTTATGTTCATAGCTTCCCTCGGCTTTTGGCTTGAATAACCTTGTTGGTGAACAAACATTGCTACTGCCTCATGCTTGGAAAGTTCTGAATGTAATTGTCTGTCAATGATATGATGATTTATAATGCAATCTGCTCCTATTGCTACTACTGCAGATAACTCTAATTTGCTGCTATTATATTAGAAATGAGGAGCTTAGTCTTTTTCAGTTTTAAAGTTTTTCTTCAGATGGTAAAGCCAATCGCAACTTTTATACAACTTGGAAAAATGATAATGCTACCAAGTTTAGTTACTTTTTTCAACTCATTCATTTTTTTCTTCTTTAAAAAAAAACTCATTATTAATTTTTTAGAAACCAATACATTTTAGAAGTGTGTTTTTCCACTTTTTATTAATATCTTATTAAATATTTAGTTATATCTTATCAGTAGAGTTTGAAAGAGATGAGAATATTTACACTTAAGTCAAAAACTCACAATAAAAAATGGTTAACATAGCATGATTCAGATAACTGAAAACTATGTAGAATTTGATAAAAAATAAATACTTGGTGAGAATATAATCAAATAATTGTAGGCTCATCATTTGAATCAGGACAAATTGGATAATTAATAACTTAATAATTTTCACAGAATTAATTTATAAACTATGCTGCACCTGGCTAGTACACACAAACAGTTCTATAATTGACATACATTTGATAGCTAATTATATGCACCAAATCTCAACTATATGGAAAAAGTAAAATGAGAAAAACACAGACCATCTTCTAGTTGTATACATAATTATATGTAAACCCTGGTTCATAACAGAGTTATTTCTAAAATTTTGTATTCAAACATTTTTATTTTGTAAACTGAATTATAAAGACTTTATCTTAAGCAAGACAATTAACATATCTAATTTATATAATTGGGGCTTTTAAAATATTCAGTTTAAAATAAAAAATCTATCATCATAGGTAACATTAATAACTATATGCCAGACACAGCTATAGGTAACTCAGATATAGTCTTCTTTTGGTTTTTTATAACTACCCAATACAATGTATGCAACCAACATCTTAATTTTAACAGATAAGGAAACAGAAGCATAGAATGATTAAGTAATTTGCTTAATGTCACAAAGCCAATTGTTTAAAAAGCCCAGATGTGAATTCCCTGGCAGGTTTACGGGGCCCAAGTGTTGCCATTGCACTTTTCTATTACTGCTTGATTAAAGAGGGTGACATAGTTACTAGAATCAGCAAAAACTTATGAATGCATCTCCACAATTATTTCCATTTTACTAACTATAATCTATTTTATGAAAATGTTGTCAATTTGCTGTTTAAATACAGCACTTATGGGCCGGGCATGGTGGCTTACGCCTGTAATCCCAGCACTTTGGGAGGCCGAGGTGACACCTGAGGTCAGGAGTTTGACACCAGCCTGACCCATATGGAGAAACTCCATCTCTACTAAAAATACAAAATTAGCTGGGTTTGGTGGTGCATGCCTGTAATCCCAGCTACTTGGGAAGGCTGAGGCAGGAGAACCTGGGAGGCGGAGGTTGCAGTGAGCCGAGATCGCGCCATCGCACTCCAGCCCGGACAACAAGAGCAAAACTCTGTCTCAAAAAAAAAAAAAAAAAAAAAAAATACAATACTTATCATACTAATGAGGTTTAATATATTTATGTTTTTAAAAGGTTTAAAGATATAGAATCCTGCTGCCACATTTATTCCCTGCAGTGAACTTGAACCTTAGGGCCAACTACAAAAGCACACACTCATGTTGGTACAGACGTAAAGCAAGAAGCATGAGGGCCAAGAAAAGAAAATGATGCTATTATACAAGTAAAGAGACCACCTCTTCTCAAAACCTGTAACCTAAATAGTGCGTCATTTAAAAACTATTCCTGTAATTTGTAAACCACTCTTATAAAGCCTTATCAAATCAAATCGCTAGTGTTATATTCAACAACGTATCTATTCTTATCTCAGAAAGTCTTCAAATACAGATAGCTCAGGATTAATTTTTAAAGCATTAACCCTTCAGGTAATACTGCTTTGAAAATATTTTAAAATATTCCTATTTTAAAGTATTCTTCCTACCATGTTATTGTTTTCAAACACATTGCAGTGTTAAGCACCTGCTTTACATAAAAATATAGTGTCTAGACTTTGTACATATTTTCAATCATCTTTTTAAATTAGGTCTGAGTGGAGGTAAGAAATTTGATGTTCTTAGTAATACTACTTAAAATCAGATTCTATCAGTAGTTAAATATACTAGAGAAGCTCTTCATGTAAAGAACATATATAAGAAATTTCCTGATGTACTAATGAAAAATCAAACAAACATATAATCTGCAAATCTGTATAATCAGTCTCATACATATTTTGAAGAGCATATTATTAATACTTATATAAAAAGTATAGATATGTGAGCATAGCTACATACATACAACAAATATATACTCATGACAAAAATGTAAAACATAATACCTGCAGGTTTGCTCAATATTAAAGGAATTTCACCGCTCAGAGTTAGAATGTTTAGAATTTTGAGTTGGCTGCTGTAGCTATATTACTATTTCAGTCTGTAAGGATTTGGATTAGTAGAAGGCAATATTCCACAGGGCAAACTGGAACACTGGAAGGCAGAATATAAGCCCTTAATACTTTTCAATACTGACAAAGTACCATGAATGGATAAATGAATGGCACAAATATAAACATGATTTTTTTAATAAAAAACATGAAAGATCTCAGCAAATGATCTGAAACTGTCAAATTGGAAATAGAAAGAATACAAATTACAAAACTAAAAGGCAAAAAAGGCTTAAAAATAAAGTTTAAATCTGTTCACTGTCAATTTGATTCAACTACTAATATTTAATTCTTAAATACTTTTAAATGGACTGGGAAGTGTGATGCCAGTGATAGATGATTGTTCACTCAGAGAGTTTAAAATACTATTTCTAAACATTCTTTGTTCAAGCATTTTTTTTTTTTAAATCGAGTGGTTTTCAGTAGTGAAAATAATTTACTTCCCCATGTTCAGCATCCTAAAAGCCTACATTTACATTGTTGGCTCTACCGTATTTACAATATATACCTTATAAAATATTTTTTCTCATATGAATTAACTTAATATTTTAAGAATTTTATATGTATTCTTTTTTGTAGTTCTATGGGGAGAAGCCACAATTCACAGATCTTATTTAACTAAATGACACTAGAATATAAAAGTTTGTTTTTCTCTGCACATTATCTTCGTTTCATTTCCTGTTCATTTCTTAGTTCAAGGTTGGCATATGTAGTCTTCACTTGTTATTTATTGATCCTCTATTTAAGCTTTTTAACTACATTTGTACATTCTCTCTTTATTTGTATTGCATATTAAATGCCCGTTTTTAAATAGCATATTTGGCCACTTTTTAATGTATATTCCCTTTATCAAAACATTCACACAAACAAACATATTGTAATATAATAATACGTAATAAAATAAGTAGATAGTATCATAAAATACTTTCCTAAGAATTTTCTGTGATACTTTGTAAAGTTAATTTTTTCCTCTGGATATAATTTAATCATCATTCATTGCAGAGCTTTATTTATTTATTATGTACACATAATCATCTGAATAACATAGCAATGGTAATAGTAATACTGAAATTATGATGTTATATTTCCAGAGATTATTTTGTTTCTTAAACCATATTTTCCCAGATAATCTTTATTAACCAAATTATGAGTTTAAATAGAAAACTAGTTTCCTCACATATTTCACATTACATTTGACTCCCCTGTGTTGTCTAAGCAACGGCAGAGCGTGTATTTTTTGAACAATTTATCCTGATTACAACTTCTCCTGTTCCCTTTCATAACTACTATATAGTACCTGGAAAAAAAATGAATATATCACTTTTTTATGTTGTACTTTTGTTCTTTAGATTCAGTAATTGATGTTGGAAATACTGTAAAAAATAACAGTACCTTATGGTAATTGTTTAAAGCTGCAATGCCTGCAGGGTACTTCGCAGTACCTTGTAGTAATTGTTTAAAGCTGCAAAGCCCTTTGTGGACAGCACCTTATTCGCTACCCAACCCACTCATACACACACCCTATTGATGCTCATACTTTATCACTAGGCTCCTAATCCAAACTTTCTGTTTCCTTCTAATTAATATCACATCACCCTAATTGGATTTTTCACTTGTAAACTTTGTGGATTAGCGTTTCTATTGTTATGTTAATTAGCTCTTAGTTACCGAGGATGATCTCTACAACCAGGAACCAAAATTTCCATTCTAGAATTTTACTATAATAACATGGGCATGAGCAATCTCTCCTGGAAACTATCCAAACAAATTTAATTATTGAAGTATTTAAGAGATTATGTTATAAAACTGTTTTACCACCAAGGCAGTCAGTTACATAGCATAGGTACTCATATCAGCATTTTGAAGAGGTTTCAGTCTAATTCCACAAGCATTTTTCATGTACTTACATGTGCTACATACTACAATTTTTTGTGTTAAGTGCTTGCTGGTAGAGTTCCTGTTTTACATGAGCTTTCATTCTTTTAGGGGTGATAGATACACAAAAAAATCAGTGAAGCATAACATAAAGAGTTTTATCAGACAGACAGCTGCATACAAGAGTACAAGGTGATTTTAGAGGAGTAGACTAGGGAAGTCTTAGAATAACATTAGTATGGCCTTCTAATGAGAGATTTCTGGGTCTCACTATTTTTCTTTGACTTTCAGATGGTCATTATTCCAAGGAAAATAGTAAAGTCTTCATTTGGGGAAATTATATTTATGTTTCCACTAAAATTAGAATGACCGGGTTTAAATTTCAGCTCTGAATGACACAATTTACAGTTTCAGACAAGTGCCTAGTGCCTAGTACATTCATTTGCTAGGGCTGCCATAATGAAGTCCCATAGACCGGTGGCTTAAAAAAAATAATAATAATAAAAAAATAAAAAAAATAAAAAAAAATAAAAATGAATAAGATCATGATCTTTGCAGGGACATGGGTGGAGCAGAAGGCCCTTATCCTTAACAAACTAACACAGGAAAAGAAAACCAAATACCACATGTTTTCACTTGTAAGTGGGAGTTAAAATGATGACACATAGAGGTGAACAACACACACTGGGGCCTATTGGAGGGTGGAGGATAGGAGGAGGAAGAGGGAGACGTTCGTGAAAAATATCTAATGGGTACAAGGTTTAATATCTGAGTGATTAAATCTGCACAACAAACCCCATGACACAAGTTTGCTTATGTAACAAACCTGCACATGAACCCTTGAATTTAAAATTAAAGTTAAAAACAAAAACAAAGAAAACTCTGGTAATTTATTTTCTCACTATGCTAGAGGCTAGAAATCTGAGAATGAGGTGTAGACAGGGCTGGATTCTTCTGAGTCCTCTTTCTCCTTGGCTTATAGATCCAGCTCTCTTCTTCCTTTTTCTTTACATGTTCTTCCCTCCATGAGTGTCTGTGTACTAATCTCTTCTTATAAGGACACCAGTCATGTTGGATTAGGCCCCACTCCAGTGACCTCATTATCGTTTTCCTTGTTAAAGATCCTGTCTCCAAATACAATCAGCTTCTGAGGTACTTGGGGTCAAAACTTGGACATATTAATTTTGGGGAAACACAATTCTGCCCATAACCCCTACTGAATTGAATACACATTTGTGAGCTGGAAAATAAGTAGACAAAGTAATCACCATTGATCAAATAAAACTAATTAATTTGAGGTCCTTTTTGAACTCATATCCCTCTCTCTGCATCCCTGCCACAACCAGAGTAAGGGTGGAAAATTTTAGGAAAGACACATTTAACATATTTCTTCTCTCTGAAGGTAATCAAGTGGAAAGAACACTACACTGGGTGTCATGAGCTATGGGTTCCTTCCCAGTTTGCTACACACTTGCTGCCTGGCTTAGAAGGTCAGCTACTAGGGTCTCCATTTTCTTATTTTTAATATAAAATATAAAAGAGAAATATTCTGATTTTTCTCCAAGTTAAAGGAGACTTGCCTGGCTTCTATCTTAATAACAGGGTGGGGTCATGATGATGAAGGTGGTACTAACTTCTAGCATTATTTAGCACAAGGTTCAGACACTCTATTCTGTCTGGCTCTTAATATGGAATTTCATGTCTCACAACAATACACAAGGTGTACAGTATTATTCCCACTTTTGTGAAGTGAAAATGGAAGCTCGAAATACCGAGGAAATCATCTAAAACCACATTACACATCACTATAGTCTGAAGGTTTGTGTTCTCCCAAATTCATACATTGAAAACTAAGGCCCAGTGCAGCAGTATTAAGAGAGGAGCCCATTAGGAGGTGATTAGGTCATAAGGGCCGATCCCCTATGAATGGGATTAGTGCCCTTATAAAAGAGAGCTGAATGGTGCATGTTTGCCCCTCTACCATGCAAGGACCCAGCAAGAAGTCACCATGTCTGATCTAGGAAGCAGGCCCTCAACCAGATATTACTAGTGTCTTAAATTTGAACCTCCGAGCCTCCACAACTGTGAGAAATACATTTCTATTTTTTATAAATTACCCAATCTAAGGTAGTTTGTTATAGCAGTCTGAACAGACTAAGACAGACATAACGAGGGAAAAAATGACTTTATGTTTCCAGTTAATAAACTTTCCATATCAAGGTGAAGTAGGACTATACTTTCATAGTCATGACTGGTACAGTTATTTAAAAAATCTCTTGACTCCATCTGCAATGCTGAAAAACGCTTTTTGGACAGAGAATAACTTTGATACAGAATGCATATGTTACAGGAAAAAAATATGTTCTTTTAAATGTATTTACCTTTAAATTGATAACTTTTTAGCAAAATGGAAACATGTCTTCATTTTTCTTCTTTAAAATTTTACACGAAAACATAGAAACTTATGCTATCAAAATTATAATTATAAAATATTTTAGTCAATTTACATAGAATAAATTTTTATGCTCTTATAAAATCCTTTTTACTAGATTTCTTATTTTATTATGATATTCTTTCATATTTGGTGGCCTTATAACTTGAAGCTTATCAATTTTTTTAATTTTTAATTTTTTATGTTTTTTTGAGATGGAGTTCCACTCTTGTTGCCCAGGCTTGAGTGCAATGGCATGATCTCAGTTCAATGCAACCTCCACCTCCTGGGTTCTAGCAGTTATCCTGCCTCAGCCTCCAGAGTAGCTGGGATTACAGGCATGTGCCACCACACCCAGCTAATTTTTGTATTTTAAGTACAGATGGGGTTTCAGCATGTTGGTCAGACTGGTCTTGAACTCCAGACCTCGGGTGATCGACCCGCCTCAGTCTCCCAAAGTGCTGGGATTACAGGCGTGAGTTACTGCACCTGGCTGACTTACTAAATTTTTTAAAAATTGTGTTCTCTACCATAATAATTTGTACACAAAAACACTCATTCCCATGATAAAAGATAGTGGTGTATTTTTTGGAATGCATCCGTAACTGCATTGCATATTTTACAAATCTTATCTAGCCTTCATAAGGAAAATGTTGGGAGATACTGAAGGACACAGTGAGACTGAATTTTCATATAAAGTGTACCATGCAAAGATCTTTGTAATTCCTGGCAGTAAAATAAATAGAAAACTGAAAGAGATATTGAGCTCTTCCAAGCTCTCCAGTGATCTATAATCTAGTCCTAGTGACAAAGTCAGGCTCGTATTCTCATACTACTAATTGGTAGTTATCTGTTAGAGAATTTTGTCTCTGCCTTCTGATTATCTATGTTAATAAGAAACCAGTATTCATCTCATAAAATGGAGATGTGGTCTTTTTGTCTGAAAGATATTCCTATGATAGGATCTAGCCCTGCAGAGACTTTGAGAGTACTACCTCAAACCAATGTTCTATGCACTTTTATTTTATTAAGGTAATTCTATTTATCATTCTGTTTTCATTCAAAGATGACAATCATTCAAAACTGTAACACCAATTGTGACCTTAAAGATCGTTTTGTGCAGTTTTTACAAAATGACCAAAATTTATTTCCTCTATTGTTCCTGTTATAAAATATACTCTAAAAGAGTAATTTTGATCTAGTACTTTCCTATGCCCTGTCAGTGACAGCAGTGGTGAAATCTTCAACTAAAGATTATTTACAGGTGGAAAAGGAAGCTAGAGAGGATGCTGCTTGGTTTTCCGTTTCAGAGCTTTGTTTGCATTACATATTGCCTTTCATCTATAAATATAGGATATCTGGTATAAAAACCGTTGAAGAAGTATGAGCATGAAAATTTTATGAAACCATTTTTATAAGATTACTTCATCTGACTACACATATATTGTAGGGATTATGAACAATTGTCCTGTTGCCATTCATCTATTAATGATCATGGTGATTAATTCCTTTGGAGGGGAGGGAAGAAGGTGGAACCAAGTCTAGAGACATACAAAAATGTATTTTGCACATATTAATGGTAGCTTGCATCTGGAAAAAAAACAAGCAATAGCATAATGGCATCAATGTTACCTCTTTTAATGTAATTTTTTGTAGGTCTCCACATTCTCTGCCCCCACTGAAAAAAAATTAAAATGAGAAGGCACACTGGGAAACCAAACAAATTTCCTTTTTATGACAATGACCTCCATATAAGAAGCAAACATACAAGTGGTGAAAGGAAATGTGATTAAACTGTCTACCAGAAGCCTTTTAAGGTTCTCATAAAAATTGGATGTGCAGGAAATACTTGAACAATGCATTAAGTGGCAGCACACACTGAATGTGCTCAGGGTTTTTAAATTGTCAAAAGGGAAACCTATCTTTTCTGTCCACATCAACTAATGTTTTCCAACTCTGTTTTGTTGACTGCAGCTCACTGAACTACTATCCCCACCCTACTTACTTCAAAAAAGGAATCAGCTTAGAGCTTTGTAAAATCTGCATTATTTATAAATAGAATGTTATGTATTTTTATTTATGAGTTCAATTCCATTTATATATGTCACCTTTTTCTGCCTTGTTCATTTAACATTCAAAGATGAGCTAGCCATATTATAGTAAAAAATTAAAAATGTAAAAGTATTCTCAGACTACATGGGATCTCCATTACAAACAATATATTAAGAATGAGAATAAAATGAATTCATCCCTAATCAACTCACCCTACTCAGTGATTTATAAATATATGGTTGAGGAGTCTCCAAAAAAATAAATTATTTGGCCAATCAGAAGATTTATGCTGTATCCTCAGGAAAGTGTAAATTAATGTGATTGATGTAGGAAAGAAATGTAACTTGTTTAATTTTATTCTGAAGTGAATGATGTTTGAAAATGGTGGGGGGGAAGGAAGTCAAAGATACAAATGCTATCACTCATAGAATTTATAATGCATTGTAGTTCCAGTGTTCTCAAGAGTAGGATGCAGCAAGCAGCTCTTATGACTTTTCTGTTCCACAGGTTTATCCGTAGGTTGCCTGTGTCAAGCCCTTAACACCCGATATCATCAGCCATTGATTCCTTTAAACTAAGTGTACTCTAGTTTAGTATTATTAATCATTTCAATGCTTGTGAAGATTTTCCAGAAATGGCAATATGGTTACCAATCGGCACCCCCGACACCCAAAACACTTACCTTGCAAAGTCCTATGGAGTGGCTGAGAAAATTTATATTCACAGTGACTGAAATAAATAAGGTACTAGAGTGCATATATGTATGTTTGTGTGTGGGGGTGTATGTATTTTCTCCCTTGTGTTTGAATAAAACAGTTATATTATTATGAATGAAGTATATGGTAAATTAGTGAGAGGAAAGTCAGTAGCCAAATGGATACAAACATTAGTACCTGTGATCATAACAGGAAGGAAATTGTGTAGTCTCTCTTTCTGGATACCTTACAGAATAATTCATGATCCGGCTTACTTGAAAGAGTACCAGGGCACTTTTGATTCATAGGATTCAGAAGCCTTGAGTAAAAATCTTGGCTCTGCCACTTGCTAAGTGTTTAATATTAAAGTATATTCACTTAGGTTTGCTGTGTCTCAGTTTTTTCTGCCATAAAATAACAGCCTAAGCCAGGAGCATCCTTTCTGTTGTCTTTCAGCCATAAATCACTTTGAAGAAATGAACTCGTGGAGTCCTCCATAGTTCTTTAATTCCAAAGCGATTTCTGAAATATTTCTGCTATAACCATCAAATCAGATGAATATTCAAAATTCATATCAGCAAAATCAAATAAAACTAAATAGGAGAAAGAAACTCTGAAAATATTACTTCTCCAGAGAAATTGTTTAAAGGGTAGCATATGCTAATTAAATATCCTATTTAATTCCCACTTGTGAGAAAAGAAGCTGAATCATTCACTTTTGAAAGTTTTGGGGAAAAAAAACTATTTTTTTCTAGGCTTAAATGTGTAAATCCTCATATATATGTATATATGTATATATCATACATACATATGTATTTATATGTGTATGTATATCATATAATGAACTTGCGAAGCTCTTTTAAGTTATACATTACAAATTCAGAATACAGTATAATCACAGTGGAATAATTGAGAGTAAAAATATGTTCACTAAAATACTTCTAGAATATTCAGTAATGTGCCAAAAATGTACAAAATAGCCGGTTGTTTAGAAAATATTAACATCATTTTGTACATAAATTATAAATATATTATGTAATATATTAATATATAGTTAAGATAATTAAATGTACTCAGTTTCTGAGAATCTTATTCTTTGAGCTGTTTAAGGTCCATATTTAAATTATAGAGTAAAAATTTTAGAAGTATTGGACACTCTTTATATTTTGTTACCCAGTGAACCATAATATTAATACTACTCAGTGTTATAGGAAACCAACACAATATTTTTGCCTTTTTAGGTCCTACCCTTTGTTTCCTGAACATGTGATTTCTTACTGTTATTTGAGTCTGTCAGAAAACAAATGCCTTATTTTAATAAAGAACTTTCTTCTTAATAATCTAGGAACTACAATGTCTTTTACCTATGACATCAGTATATTTTCAGCATTGTCAACAAAGATGAGTAAAGAATCAGTTTAGAGGAAATAAATTTCTCAGTTTCTCAGCTGAACAAGGTAAGTAACTGTTTTGTAAAACTCAATAGGAAAGATTAAGACGACTTGTCAACAGTATATATTATCGTGTTGTAGTTGGTATTCTTTCATAATCCAAAAAATACAGCCAAATTTGGCACCCACTAGGAAAAACTTCAAACTTGGTATTGCTACAATAGCAAAGCGGATTTATTAGACCCCAGTATCTAAATTGGGAATAAGAATGTTCTAGTTGGTTCATAGATTAGATTTATGAAAGTACTTTACTCTACTTAGGGTAAGAGATATTTTTAGTTGTTGCTTTTTCTGTCAAGACAAAATGTTCAGTTCTCCTATTTAGATCTTCAGCAGTTTCAACGTCAGGCAAACAAGGCAAGGAAAAGTGTCATCAATCAAATCTTAGAACTCTGTGAAGTGTCTTGTATTCTGTAAATATTAGTTAGAAAATTTGTATTAATTTGCCTCAGCTCTAATTAAACAGCTCAGAGCATGACATTTGTTTTTATATGAAACACTTAGAATCCAATAATTTTATAAAAACATAAGCTATGCAAAAAAAAAAAAAAAAAAGTACGGGGGGGGGCACAAGAAACACTGAGTTCCAACTAAAAGAAGACAAAGCTCTACTTACGTGTAATCATGCTGAACAAAATTAATCAATTTTTCAATGTCGGCATTTATATAAACACAAATCATGCTGACAAATACACTCATCATACCTGCAGTCTATCTGCCTACTGCCTGCCTTGCTACTGGACAAGCAAATGACCCCCACTAAATGTTTCCCAGTGAATCAGCGTTGACTCAGCAGAATGACTTGACAATATGGCATTGTAGTTACTTAAATAAGCTGATTCTTATTCAATCATCTTCACCAATCTCTACCACCTAAGAAAAATGCAAAACCTCGCCCAGGAGTGGTGACTCACATTTGTAATCCCAGCACTTTGGGAGGCCGAGGCAGGCGGATCACCTCAGGTCAGGAGTTCAAGAACAGCCTGGCCACCATGGTGAAACCCTGAAACCCCGTCTCTAGTAAAAACACAAAAAATTAGCTGGGCGTTGTGTCGGGCTCCTGTAATCCCAGCTACTTGGGAGGCTGAGACAGGAGAATCACTTGAACCCGGGAACTGGAGGTTGCAGTGAGCCAAGATAGCGCCATTGCACTCCAGCCTGGGTGACAAGAGTGAAACTCCGTGTCAAAAAAAAAAAAAAAAAAAAAAAAACCATGAAGCATAAGAACAAAAAGCAGATAAAGCAAAAAGCAGAATAGTTGTATGCTGAGAAAATTTTAGTGAATATTTTATGAAGAAAACATTTCCTTCTCCCATTGTATTCAATTTCCATGTGTTTGCATTTTTACACTTCACGAATTCGTTCATTTTAATATTAATTATTAATATTTTTTGGAGACAGGGTCTCACTCTCTCCCAGGCTAAAGTGCAGTGGCGCCATCATGATTCACTGCAGCCTCGACATCCGGGGCTCAAGCATTCCTTTCGCCTCAGCCTCCTGAGTATGCACCACCATGCCTGACTATTTTCTTAATTTTTGTAGTGATGAGATCCCACTGTTTGGCCCAGGCAGGTCTCGAATTCCTGGGCTCAAGGGATCCTCCCACCTCAGCCCCTTAAAATGCTGGGATTACAGGCATGAGTTTCCATTCCTGGCCTCATTCATTCTTTGAAAAATTGAGCACTTAAGGTATGCAAAGTAAATTTTAAGTTGGTACTGAGTTTAACTCAAAGGTCTCTGTGTTTCCCTATCTTTACTGAAATGTACTAGGTGTAACTTGTAAAAATAGAAATAAAGTGATAAATTGTGCAAATAAATTGAAGAAATAAGCTCCACCTAAGTGAACAGTTACTATTAATTCTAGTGCAATAATACAAAGGGAAATTTGTGTATAATTAATTATTCCATAATAGTTGTTCAAGTGGAAGTTCATTGTTTTTATTACAATATAGACCTTAACAGAGAAATCACAAAACAGTAAGAATACTTAGCTCAAACTAAAGGAAACAAAAATACATGTTAAATTATCATTAAATAGTTCTACTAGTCACAAAGTTAGTTACAGAACAACCCTTTTAAGTATTTGTTATAGAATATATTTTGCTGCTGGGCGCCATGGCTCATGCCTGTAATCCCAGTACTTTGGAAGGCTGAGGCAGGCGGATCACTAGGTCAAGAGATCAAGACCATCCTGACCAACATGGTGAAACCTCGTCTCTACTAAAGATAAAAAATAAAAAATAAATAAAAAATAAAAAATTAGCCGGACATGGTGGCGAGGGTCTGTATTTCCAGCTACTGAGGCTGAGGGAGGAGGATCATTGGAACCCGGGAGGCAGAGGTTCCCGTGATTTGAGATCGCACTACTGTGCTTCAGCTTGGTGACAGAGTGAGACTCTGTCTCAAAAACAAAACAAACAAAATAAAATATATTTTGCAAAATTAAAATTGATAGGCATTTCTTTGGGTCTAAAATAATACCAATTTTCTCTTAAATATCTTATGCAGGTTATGCTTTGAGGTGTTAGCAGACTCAATCCATCTCATTTGGAGTATTTTTTAAGTATAATGCAAGTTACAGCTTAACATCAGGGATCTATACTTGTCAATTGTAACCATTTTCTAATTTGAAAGTTTGTAGTATTTTTCTGAGATTCAGATTTTTTTGTTTTCCAATTAATATTTGAGTACAAAAACTCGATCTAGATCTTTGCAAGGAACAATTAAGAGCTATTTTTAGAAAGCTTTAATTCTTTTAAAGGCATATTTAACCAAATTGCTGGAAGAAAAAATTTAATGCAATTATACCATCATGTTGGGTGACAAAATTCTAAACAGCATGTTCTTAGTTATCTGAAGTTGTTACATGGAGAATAGAAAACTGGGATCAGATTTCTCTATCTGCGTCGTATGTATCACTATTTGAAATTATATATTTCTTCTTTATTCTTATTACTGCCTGTCTCCACAATTTGTTTCTAAGCTCCACAAGGGCAGAATCTGTATTGGGAGTTCACTACTTTATGCCTGTTTAAGCAAACTAAGTATGACCTGAGTAGGCCTCCATACTTACTTCCATATTTGAGTCCTTGTGGATGAATTGTAACCTAACTTAATAGTCAGACAAAGTCGAAAACCTAACTTAGTAGTATATCACTTGTAACAATGGCTGAGTATTGACCAGTTCCAGTGGTCATACTTCAACCACTCCTAGACTGCTGAATGTTTAAACTGCGTTCAAATAAGGCAAGCACCGAGCCTTAACCAATCTCACTGTTTCTGTACTTCACTTCCAATTGCTGTGCATCATTTTACCTTTTTTTGGGGGGGGGGGTCTATAAACTTATTCTGACCACGAGGCACCCCTGGAGTCTCTGTGAATCTGCTGTGATTCTG